>NW_017306375.1:2096899-2120249 GCF_000935625.1 Nanorana parkeri
CCCCCGCCCGGGGAGCAGGTCAATGACAGCTAGGGCAGAGAGGAAGTGCGTTGAATGACGCTGGCTGCTATTGAACCCAGAAAACTGATGACATCTAATGGTGGAAAATGGTACTGCAGGGGTGGGTCAGCTCCATATTAAAGGTGAGTATTTCAAAGCAGTAAAACTTGCCTTTTGGATTTTTTTAATAGGCTAATAATTGTTCATTTTCGGATGGAACTCTGCTTTAATGTTTTTAATGTTCAAATGTTGGCACATACATACAGTATTAGCATAAGTTAAATTTAGCATGGAATAATGCCGTGCTTATGACCTTACTTCTTATTTGCTTGTTTTCATTTTCATTTCTAATGCAGGAATGTAGTTAACGACATCCTATTTTTTATCAGGCTCATAAATTATAGAAATTGGGACTATTCATTTATTACTTAGAACATTTTCTTTTTATAATTAATCAATGACATTGTGACATTTCATATACTGAGAAAGGGACGTTTGATTAATTTTTTTTTGAGTTGTCCTGATATTTCATTAATAAACTGGGTGTTCAGAGATATAAGTTAATTAGGATGCGAGGCATTTTAGTTATAATCTGTAGCATCGTAACTAGTTAATTAATGGTCATGGTATTTTTAATCAATTCTTTTGGTAATTTGTTTGTTATTGATTGGCCATATGGGCATTTTATTATATTTTCATGTTATTAAATTGAACGCATTTTCCTTTAAAGTGAATGTATAGTGCTTTAGTAATAATAATAATAATAATTAAAAAAAAAACTTGTTACTGAGTACAGTTTTTAATTTTATATAGACAGCCATACCTGTTATCACATCTGCAGGATCTGCTTCCTGCTTTGCTTGCCTGTTCTGCTTTACTGCTCCTTCTCATAATGCAAGCCTATGAGTCCATTAGCTCTTTGAAAACAGGAAACTATGCGTGTTGCCAATATCTTGTCTCAATCATTGTATGTTTGTTGAATGAACTCCCAAACATCCCTATGCCTTTCTAGAACATGTTTCAGCATTACTTTTTTCTGTTATATTGTTCCTCTAGCGAGAAACAGCTATTATTAATCCCTTGGACATTGTCATCAAGATTTTACAGTTCTTGCAGGGGCAGCTTCTGGGAACTTAGCCATAGGCACGCCCTCAAAACTACATCTCCCTAGTGCTCTTTCCCTACATGCAGTGCATTGACCGGCCATTGAGAGTCAAGAATGGTTTGGTTTTCTGGAAGATAAATCAATGTTTGCATGTGGAATAGGAAATAAGCAGAGTTCTGTAACTCCGCAGGCAGGGTTGACAAACACTATTTAAGATTTCCAAACAACAAAGGCACCGAGCTGTCGGCCAAAACAGGAATTTTGTAGCACATCGAATCTCTAGCCGATCAACAAGTATTCTTCTATACTTGCAGCATTTTTAAACAAATGTTACGTTTTTTTTTTTTTTAATGTCATGTACAGAGGTTTCATGAAGATTAATAAAATACAGAGCTCCCTCTAGTGGTTAATCTGCAGAGTGTAATATTGAAAGTTAACCTATACTTTTCTCATATTAGGCAGTGTATCAAGTTCACTTTATATCAGCCTCTTCTTACCATTCCCATGCCCCCGCCCCCCACACTGCCCCACCTTCATAAGTATCCTGTAGTCTCAGTTTTAGTGAAAGGAATGCTTCTTACAGTACAGTATAAAGTAAACCTATCACTTTGCACAGGTAATATACATGTTTACTTTAATACAGTAATCAAGTATGTTAAATTGCAAAGTTCACATGAAATATTCAAAAACAATTCAATAATAATTTAAGCGGTGCTAGCTGAAAATGTACTATACCTTCTGCTTTACCTACAACCACATAAATGTTCATCTAGACTGCATTCTCTGTATACAACCCAATGCAGTTTTTTCGCCATCACATCAAAGTGACACATTTCTTAAATGTCTTATCTGGGTTTTTTATGCCATTAAACAGAAGAAAACAAAACACTTTCATGCTGTTTACTAAGTGACATGATTGGCATGGAAAATTAGCATAAACGTATTTGGTTCTTCAGCTCCATTGGGCTGATATCCATAAAGTATTCAATTATGCAATGACATTTTATTTCCATACTTGCCGATTCAAACTTTCAGCCATGTGTTTCGTCCTTAAACATTCTGTCTGGGAGAAATTGCACTGCAGCAAATCATTATCTCATATCTGAAACTTTTGAATGTTTAACAATGAAATCTAGCTTCAATGTGAAATGGAGATGACAGGACTTATTTGCACAGATCACAGACTTACCAGACTATCAAAGAGCTCCCTCCTTGATCCCTCCATCAGATATTCATAATGATAATGCCCTGCTTTGATAGGTGGGTCGTTTTCTAAGATACAGCATAATAATGCTCTGAATATAGAAACATATTGAGCAACTGCAATGCTACGACCTTGATAAACTTTGCACAGAAGCAAATCACAAATCACTTATTTGATTCAGATATAAACTAGGTTTTTTTTAAGAACTGACATTTTCCAGATCTTGTTATGGGCTATTTCTTGCTTCTCTGTTCCTTGCTTCTATCAGGGTATACTGTATTTACCATAAGCCACTAATATATCCGTGCCTAGGGCAATAATGTAAGACAAGACAGTGCCAAACTACATTACCATGTATTGTTTTATTTCCGGCTTGTCTGTGGAAGGTCTAAGCATACAGGGGTAAATTAACCAGCTGAACTAAAGAGAGCGTAGGGTTGCAGGACTGCAGAGAGTGTTTAAAAGTTACTCTGTAGTTCAAGTAACATGAACTAATTTCTATGGCTCAGTCATATTCATGGAGGCACCCAGCCTTCTAAGCAAATACAGCTAATCCATAGGGCTGAATGGCACCATGACACATTTTCCTTGCTCAGACTGTGTTGTGTCAGGTAGGACTGCATAGTAAGGATCTCTGGAGCAAAGAAGAAGGTACGTATTTTACTCAAGGTGGGTGAGGGCTTTACTCAAAAGACAACTGTACTGAACAGACAATTATCCATTAAACCCTTTAAGCTGAATAGACTTAGTAAACTGCTACTAGGAATCTAGAGGGTACGGGGTGGAAATAAAAGGTAAGACAATGAATAACCTGTTTAAAACATGAGGGTGTGTGGCTTGTCAGATTGTGAAAGAACTTGAATCAGCAAATTAAGCAAATTAAATGGGTAGGCAACCTCGCAAATCCAGCTGTGGTAAAACCACAAATCCTATCATGCCTCTGGGAGTCATGCCTGTGACTGGGAGTCTTGCAGTGCATCATGAGACTTGTAGTTTTACCACAGTGGGAGTACCAAGGTTGCCTACCAATGCTTTAGACTAAATGCTTGCCTTCAAACCTGAGTTTTAATGGTGTGATTTAAAGGTTCATTTAAAAAAAGAGGTTTGTGAAAAGTTTTGGATTTAATAATATGAGAAAGTGACTATAGTGGAGGTGAGGAGAAAGACATGTGCAGAATGAAGGTTTTGCTTGGAATGGTATTTAGAAATGAGGAAGTAAATGTATGGATAAGATTGAGCTTTTTTGGAAAGGATGACTAAATTGTTCACATATCTGGCAGTCAGTTTGGGGACTACCTGTAGGATCTGAGGAATGCAAAGGTGGGTCAGGCAACAGCGTTTGGAATGCATTAGAGTGAGGCTAAGATGGCAGACCACGGAGCACCATGTTATAATAGCTAGGCAATGATATGAGGAGGGCATGAAGCAGAATTATAATTATATTATGTGTGAGTAGAGTATGAATGCTTTGTTATGTTTTCAAGTTGGGTGGGCCTTTTAGACCTCAGTCCGACATTCTAAATGTTGCAGAAAATTACACAAAGTGACTTCAACAATTATTGGCGCAATCATTTTCTTTAAGGTAAAACATTAAGAATAAATGAAGTTCTTTGCTGGATTTTAGGCAGTGCTGAACACACAGTAAAGGTATAATAAAAGCAACCTTTGTTTCAGGTTAATATGTATACAATATCCTAATAACATTGGGGAAGGATTTTGGGTAGGATCCACAGGACACAAGTTCATTTTTGTTTTCTTAATAGTTGCTTGTTTTAATTTTGCAGTGACACTGGTAATTGCATGTGGCTGTATCCAAGTTACAACAATAACAATCTTCTGACCAAATGAGCTCTGTCCATGGGACAAAGCATTGAAATGGTTTGGCCGAGGCAGAATGTTTGCTTACAAAGTCTGTAAAATGTGAGCGTAGATGGGTACTTTGCATTTGGATCTGTGACTAATCTTCTTGGCATATTTTTTCTACTGTTTGTTTGCTATATTTCATTGGGATTTGGACAATCTCATACGTTTCATGCCAAAACTGGAAGCTTAGATTGGAAGCGATCCTGAGAAATCTTAGAAAAGGATACAGTCACAAAACAAAGCTTAATGCACATGAAATGAATAGCAAACATTACATTTGCATCTCAGAAGTCTTTTGAACATTCTGTAGCATTTGCAACAGTAAAATGTCATGTAAATGAAAGGAGCCTATCCACTGGGTTATGTCAAGTGGCTGCATGTAGTGTTTTGTCAAGCTATTATGAGAGCTGAAGGAAGAAGATGCCCTAGCAGGCTGTAAAGTTGACACTTGTACCTTTGAGAAGCATTTATCAAGCTTCAGTAGGCATTTAGCAGAGATAAGCAGCCACGGAGCAGGCTTCACTGGGCATTTAGTAAGTAGTTAGTATGTGTTTGCAGAGATGTCATGCAAATAATCTCCTAGAATTGTATTCAGCACCTTTCAGAGAAAGATGCTTGGAGCATACCTATGTATGTGTCTGCATGTGTTTTAAATAGTTCCAGACTTTTTTTTTTTTAAAGCAGCTCTCGTTGCAATACTTATTTCCTCTCCTGTCCTCACACTGCCAGATCTATGGTCCTCAGCAACATTTAACCTGGAAGACTGATGACATAATGTGAGTGCAGTGTGTCTTGGACCAGCCCCCTGCATGGGTATCGCCACGGCACTCTGTATTCACATGGCATCATGTCAGCACTGCTCTTTGCATCGTTACGGACCTCCTACCTCTGGAAAAGGGGTGAAGAGAAAGAAGACTCTATGGGGTCTATTCACAAAGCTGCCGAAGGATCTGGCCGTAGCTTCGGCCGATCCTTCGGCTAGCTTCGGCCCCAGGGCCCCTTCGGTTCAGGAGAACCGAGGGGGTGCTGTACGGGCTATTCACAATAGCCCGTACAGCTCCCGATCACAGCCGAGCGGATCAGTCGAGCCGAGCGCATATGCCTCGGCTCGGCTGAGCCGCTCTGAAAGCCGACAGCCTGGTTCTGACAGCTGGGCGGAGGCAGCCGTGATCTTACGGCTGGCTCCGGCCCCTTTCAGAGAGATCAAACCTGACCGGCCAGCTGAAAAAGGGAAGTATAGAAAAACAATATAATTTTCTGCCGGGGGGATAATGGAGTAGGACTCGGCACCCATGGTTGGGCTTGCCCCCCAGGGGGATGGGGGAGTAGAACTCAGCGTATGGACGTACTGTACGTGATTATTTTTCTGTTCGGGCGCGCGCGTTAGCAGAATCAAGCTGGGAATGTAAACAGCCATTACTGGCTCTACAGCTGGCCGATTGCTTGTATGACATTAAGAAATGTGAGCCCCCCATCTCTAACGCCGCTGCCCGTTATCCTGGGCTCCGCTGTCCCATGTGCAGGCCTTGGACCAACACAGCGGCTGTTTCCAGTGACGAGTGAGGAGAGATTCTCATTTTCCCACTGCTGATCTCTCCTCCTCTCTCTCTAAAGGCGAAAGCGATGTGTATTACTTCCGCCTTTACCTGTTATTACTCTGGCTGCTATAGCCAGAGAAGAAGCTGGTGAAGCTGATCTCTGCTTCATCAGCTTCTTTACAGACCCCTGATGTCTCCATAAAGAGGACCTGTAATTTGTATATTGCCCCCAATGTGATAGCAATCAAGTTAAGTGTAAAAAAAAAAAAGTCTCATATTTAAAAAAAATGTAAACACCAAAAAAAGTTAGGCCACATATAAACGTAAATAAGCGTTGGGTGCGCCTATGTCCGAAAACAACTATTATGATACACATGTTACATATCGCCGCGAATGTGGGAGTATAAGCAATAATTTTAGGGCCATTAATCACTGATAACACTAAACGGATGAGCGGTAAAAGATTTTAAAACGTCGTCTATAGCCAATTTTAGGCATTGTAGATTTTTTGCAAATTCGCGTGCGCACGCAATGTTAAAGTGTCACATGTTTGGTGTCTATTTACCCGATGTGACCCCATCTTTTATGTTTTACCAAAAAATTGGGTACTGATAAATGTTTTATAACATAAGGAAAACAGGTTTATGTTTAACATTTTCTGAACTTTTTTCATTCTATAGTAAAAAATAAAAACCCCAGTGGTGATTAAATACGACCAAAAGAAAGCTCTATTTGTCCCCAAAAAATGGTATAAAATTCATTTCAGTACAGCGTTGCATGACGGAATAAATCTCAGTGAAAATAGTGCAGCGCTTAATACTGAAAAATGGCCTGGACAGGAAGAGGGTTTAACACCCCGGTCAGCAAGTGGTTAATGGCTGAGGTGAGGTGAACAGCAATGTTAATTTGTACAAAACCTTATCTGCAGTCTCATCTTTACTTTATGTAGGTCAGTATCATGATTCAGGCACTGAAGGTGGATAGGGTAGGTGTTTAGAATGTAGACATATTTCAGGAGAGATTTAGATAAAGAAATCAGAATAGTCTTCCTCTTCAGGGTTAAGTAGCCCTATTACATGAGATACTGAATACACAAACTGACTAAACAATATTCCATTAGACAACTAAACAGTAGCCATAACTTCTTAAAGATACACTCCAGTAAAAATTGAAAATGAAACCTTTAGATTCTTGGTTCTCAACTGGTGGGTCGTGACCCAGAAGTGGGTCGCGACCCTATGTTCAGTGGGTCGCCACATGTCTTCCACTTTTCTAGGTTAGAGACTCCTCTGCCTCCCCCTAGCTCAGAGGTTATTAAAGCCTTGGTGCCCAGACCAAATTTTGCAGCATTCTGTCATTATGCATCAGTTAACATGGTAACTGTCTGCCTAATTTCCTATCTAAATCATTTTTGCATTGCTTTATAAGGATATTTTTTTTCCGCATTCTATTTAAATAAATTCCCTGCTTATGTATTTATTATACATATACTGTGCATACTGTACATATACATATGAACAAAAAAATGATCAAAAACACAATTTGGGGTATTTTACACATTTTAGTTATTAATTAATTTTGTTTTAACAATTTAAATATTTTTTACACACCCTAATGCTTATTGACAACTGCAGCCTTCTAGGGAACCATGCCTGAGCACAGTAATCTACAGATTAATGGCTCATACTTGTAACCTGGAATTGCATGAAAATGGTTTTCCTTTGAATAGGTGTTCCTGTTGAATTGATTTGCTTTTTGTGAGCCTTGTTCAGTAATGAATAGGTTAATTTTGACTTTTTTGTGTCACTCAGGCAAGCTGGCAGGAAGGATAGAAACAGATTATCAACTTGGAGCAGCAGGTAGCAGAGATTTCATTTTTTTGTTTGCATGTAATGGATTTCATGTACGTCACTAAGACCGTGCTGTTATCTGTTGCATCAAGACCATTGTTAATACAAATCTATCCTTGTCCCTTGCTCTCCTCTGTGTATTACAGAGCCTTTAAAAATATATTGCTGTCGACAATGTCCTATTCACTATCCAAGTACAATGCCAAGATTTCTTGGATCAGAATAAACCTAAGTGACCTATTTGTATTTAATGGAGAATATCGATCACCACTTAAAAATGTCCCTTTCCAGACCCTCTCTTTTACTTGTATAAAGTTGTATTACAAAATGTGTGAATAATGATACTTTGTATTGTTGCGTGCTGAACATGTTCACATTGTGATTCAATCGTTTGCAATTACTGCCACACAGCTGGCATTGAAATGCTACTCCATAAAAGCAGTTTATTGTATTGTAAATGGTTATGCCAATTCTGAATAACAATTAAAGCTGTCAGAAATGGTTTAAGTAGCTCTTTAGGGATAAGGTTATGTTTGAGATCTTGTTGTATTTCTAATGTGTTCACTACACTAAAGTGTCTGTATCATTATCTGCATGAAACAGGTAAAAGATTCACTCACTTTGCAAGTAAGATCTTATTAGTAAGAACAGCTAGAGACTGGTGTACACGACTCTATTTAAATTTCCAGTTCCCAAAGTGATCTCCATGTATGTAATAATAAGTTCTGGTGATTTAAACTAGCAAAATGAACTGGAAAAACTATGGTGTGGAAATATAGGACATTGCATAGGAATTAAACTTCAAGCAAAAGGAGTTAGACCCCTTCCACACAGGTGCTGTCCATTCCTCTTCTAATCCCCTGCTCAGTTGGAGTAGAATGGAGACATATATCACATATGTGACATCTGTGTCAATTCTGATTTTTTTTTTCCCTCCATCTTGGGACGGAGAAAAAAATGGACCCATGTATTCACTATGGTGGTCGGATATAAATGCCCTCATCCAGTCAAGTCAGTAAAAGCAGACATGGTCGCAAACATTTTGTGTTCAGTCTGATGGACTTAAATGGAATGTAAAGTGGGCAAATATAGACAGACACATGGCCTCCTATAGGAATGTATTGCAGTTTGTTTTTGATCCATGCAATCATTGGTCAAAAACGGGCTGACGAAAACAACTATGTGAAAGGGGCCTTAGAGTTGTGTGATTTCTCCCTTGCTAGACCCCCTATTAATGTATGTCTTTCTTCTTCTTCCCCACCCCATTTTGTTTTCACCTGTCTCTCCCCTACTCCTCTCTCCCCTTCTCCATATATAAAGTGGCTGTTCCTCTGTCTCCAAGTTCCTCCTGCTCTTCTGCAATAGACCAGTTCCCGTGTGAGTTCTGAACATACGCTGTAAGTCTTCCTCTTTCACCCTGTTCTTGTTCCTGTGCCTTTAACAATAATTGTGGCTGCTTCTATTCCTTTACTGTAAATGTATGTGTGTTGTCACTCTTCATTACTGTTTGCGATTTATGCTAGTATGATAAACCAGTAGGGCAATAAAATAGGGCAATAAAATAGGGCAAAAAAAGGTCAATGTATCACGTCTTTTGGAAATCTGCTGGTAAGCCCCTACCAAATTTCATGGCTCCCACTACCTCTAAATGTCACCCATCTTGTTACAGTAGTGACGTCACATTTTACCTGTTCAGTTCTCTGGGAAAAAAAAATTCAAAAGCTCTATTGGTTACTCAAAGTGCTTTCAAAGCCCCAAATTTGTATTTTACAATAATGGTTTGAACCCGTCAGGTTTTTTTTCTGTTTGCCATGGGGCAAATTACCTTTACCTCTGGCACCAAAAATACAAAAGAAAATAAGAACAATCTATCCAAAATGAGGTATATCACTTCTTAGACAGTTGTCAGTGGAACAAGTGTTCCCATTGGAAGTTTACTCCTCTATTTCTGTTCTGGTAATAGTGGTCACCAGGACACATAGGGGCATATTGAATAAGCAGTGAATGTGACTTTTGCCAGTGTTGAATCAATTACTGTCATTTAAACCACCTGCACCTTCTGCTGTGGTGAATGTTTAGTGAATGTCAGATTTACTGCTTTATAAAAATGTCCTATAGAAAGTATGAATCTCCTCACTAGGGACACAGTAGATACAGCGGTGGATATACTTTAAGCCCAGATAATGCTTCCTCCGAAGTCCAGGAATTTGCTGAGAGGCAAAGGAGGCTTGAATTGGCTTATATGTTACTTTTAGAAAATGGATTATCCATTTAAAAAAAACAATCAGAAGTGAGATTTTATGCTTTTAAATTTGCTTACTGTCGTACACTACAGGTGAATGTTTCACCAGGTCACCACTTAGAACTGAGATATACTTTTTCCCTGTGGTGCATTGTGGCGATGTGCACATTACATTAATGCATGTCATGTGTGTTAGTGTATTGCAGTGCCATACATTTTTAATGGTACCCCAACACATTAACCCAACACACTGCTGGAGCACATGCATTGCAGCATAGCACAACACAAAGTTATGCACAACTGTGTGTTTTGTTGCACTGAGTCAGAAAAAATTATGCATGTCCAATTTGTATTCCTTTCTGATGCACTGGTCAGATCTAAATGGGCCATAAGGGCCAGTTCACACCACAATGTCTGTGTTCCAGAGCGTTCGGCCTCTGGAACGCAATCATGGATGGAAGGGGGCATGGCGGTGCAGTCAAGTCACGCCCCCGCGCCCGCAGTGCGATCGCCCTAAGTGTCTTGGTGGACCTTATCACATGCAGACTATTTTGGGCACTTTTATTTAGTTCCCTAATTGTAGTGTGTTATTGTTTCAGTACATGTTGAATATCTCCTACAGCACAGCTCGAGTAATATAATCACACGCTGCTACACTTTGCTGTCAGCGACAGCCAGCAGTGCTCTAATCTATTCCTTGTGTGCTGCAAAGGAAACTGTCAAGAAGTGTTTACACCGTAAAACTCTGCCTGACAGCACATTAGCAGCACATACACACAGCATGCTTTGGCTTTCTGGTAGTTCCAGTTTTCATTTCCTGGAAGCGAGTCCGGTACTGGTGATTTCTACTAGAACAGTTAATGAAATGCAGTTAAAGCAATAACATCATGTAGTAAACATTCTTACTTGCTGCAGAGGTATTTATGATTTAGATGTCATTTTCTAACACCATTCTTTGTGAATAGGAGAAATTGGATTTGAGATTTTCCATTTTAGAATGTAAACTGTTACAACTGTATTGATTATGAAACAATAATATGTTAAAGAAGAACTCCAGCAAGCAAAAAAGAAGAACTCCAGGCAAACAAAAAACTTACCCTTGCAGTGGGGCTATACCAGCCCTGCCAGGGCTGAGTACTTTTTTTGTCTAGGGAACTCAAATAAAGCTGTTTTACTTACCTGATCCCAGCTCCCCCAGCTGTCTGCGCTCACCTCTTTCCTTGCCCTGATGTAAGAATGTCCCTTGGCATCCTCACATCTAATGCAGGTGAATGGACCTGCATAGGATGTGATGACATCAGTGGTCCTAAGACCGCCAGGGTGAAGGGGAGAAGAGGCTGCGTGGAGCGTTCTAGCGGCCCGAGGATTAGGTAAGTAATACAGCTTTAATAGTGTCCCCTAGACAAAAGGAGCACTTGACCCTTGCAGTGTGGGGGTAACCCCACTGCAAGGGTAATCTTTTTTTTGCCCTTTTAGGTTGAAACTACGGGCCAGCCTTCAGTTGTATAACACACTGGCACTAGAACTGTACTTTGCTACCCCTCTTTCCTGGTCCCAGCAACACTACACATTATTGTCTATATTGTTGCTTCTAGGCATGCTAACTTTGTATACCAGAAATTGAAAAAATTGGTTACATTTTGGAGGAAAACCCCACATATTGTATTTTGTAATTTCTTTTAAAAAATCCACGTGATCCAGCAGTTACATTGTACCGGAACCTGGCTCTTACTGCCGGCATCTTACAAATGCATGTGCGGCAGTCAGTGTACAGTTATAAAAGAAAAAACTGATAGCAAGGAAGGAAAGAGGTTTTATGGTAGAAGAGACATACAGTCTAAAGAACAGACATACATACTGAGTTTCATCTGCCATAAAATGATATCTGATAAAAAAAATTCAAAGTTTAGCTTTTGCTCCACTTTAACTTACAGGGCTATTCCTTACTCTAAATAAATATCTCACCTGTAGATTTTTTTTGCAGTCTCTTCCACTAGTTTTCTATATCTTTTGGAGATCCCAGTATTGAAATCTCCTTGCCATGTTCTCTGATTCTGTTCCCATCAACCTTAAAACCAGCAATTTGTCCTGCCTAGAAAGACAGTTATAAAACTAAATGGGTGCTTGGGTGGTTGCCAGAGGACTGAGGTTTAAGCACGGTGTTTGTCTGTGTATTTAACCTTGGAATCGTACCCATCATTCTATAGCCGCCCCAAGATGTTTTCACATTCATCTCTTTACAGTACAAGTTAAAGTCTAGGGATACACAGGAGACTTTTAATTGTAGAGAGTAAAAAAAAAAATCTCTTAGTGCAATCTTCACTTCTTAGTACTACAGCAAGAGATTGTTGGGGGATTGTTAGGAGATAAGTCTTATAAGATTAATCTCACAGGGGTATACTTGAATGTGAAAAATCACACAAGACTCTCCTAAATTAGAGATTGTTGAATGATTAAGTTCCTGCTTCATTCAAGTTGGTAAAGTAGAGGGGATCAGTTGCTAATAGTTTCTTCTATAAGACTTAAATGAAGCATTGTGCGATCAATTAAGGTCAGAGGCTTAGTTGCGCTACTGAAATTCTCTCATGAAGCAACTCACAAGTAATCATTTTTATTATTCTTAGTGTACATTTGACCAATGAAGTGAAAACAAATGATTTGCATGGCTCTCCCCACTGTCATAAAACGAGAAATAATCTTCTTATATTTTGAATAGGTAATAGAATGGGAGATGTGGATAATTTTTTTTTGCTCTGAGAAGGCTCTATTGTGCTACACACTAGATCATTGGAGGGATTTTTGGTTTCTTTAGTCCTTTCACACTATAACCTTCTGGGTTATATTTTTTTTTTGCTCCCCAAGCTCCGCTCTATAGAAGCTATAGTTTGTAAAGATTGCACTGATTATGGTGAACAAAACTGAAACAGCTGTATGCAGTTTTGAATTAATGGCTTTAAAATAATATCAGGCTGTATCTGTACTATACAGCAGCGGTTCTGGATGTACAGTTGGTCAATGAGGTGAATCCCCTCATTTTTAGAACATATGATGGAACAAGACATGTAAATACAATCTTTCTTAAGAAGGCTCTGCTCTGCTATGCACTGGTTTAGTGGAGGGCTTTTTGGTTCCTTTAGTCTTTCCTCACCATACCCTTTTTGGTATACTTTCCATGAAAAGTAATGTAACAAAAACAGACAAGAGATCGATCTCATGAGGTTTCTAGTAGCTCTCTTTAGTTACTATATATCACCCACTTTTTCCTACCCTAATAAGGAAAATGGGAGTTACAGCTAGCGTGTAGACTGATAATTCAAATGCAGAAATCTCAACTTTAGTTTTTGATGAACTGATCTATTAAACAATTTTTGTTATTAAAGTAGTTGCTATTAATTTTATAGGAAACAAAACATTTTTTGAAAAAAACATTTGTAAGTTCCAATAGGAACTGGTTGTAAGTCAACAGGGTAGTTAATTGTCCTTAGCTCCTATTTTTCTACTGCCAAGAAATGTTGAAGAAAAAATAACCTACTGTGCATCATAAAAAAAATATATCTATACAGCAATATGACATATTCAATATCATCTTTCTCATTGCATGATATGGCAATTCATCAAGCAGCATTGTGCATCAGAGCTATTAGGTATTTTATCAAAATCAAATTGTGAATACTATGCAAAATCAGCGAAACAAATGACAGCTCTAATTAAATTTTAACTTATTTGATGTACGGCTTCATGGACAGGTAATATTGCTAGGCTGATAACATCAATAGATTCCTGGGTCTTAAAAAGCAATTATAGTAATTTTTTTTAACCCTGTTAGTAATTGTCCACATAATATACATATTATTTATTTACTTTATTTTTCAGAAATAATATTTACAGTTTTTAAGGACAGAATAAACAGAGGCATGCTGCCATCTTCAGGCTGCAGTATATTCTGCAGTTTGTTTTTTTTTTTGGGGGGAGGGGGGGATTAACCTCCAGCCTATATATGATCACTATAAGAGTTATTCAGTAAGTCATTTCAGCCTTGTATGACTGATTTCAGCCATACATCGGCTTGCTTCGGCTCCCTTGAGGCAGTTCACTCGCCATGACGTCATTTGAGGATAGTGGGTTGAATGACAACAAATGGGCGGAACTGTTCGTGATGTCACGGCCGACTCCGCCCATTTGTTTTCTCTTTGCAGGCACATGCAATAGTGATTGGTGATGTCACCACTTGCTTCGCCTATCTGTTTACATTTTGCTGGCATTTGAAAAATGTGTTAATTTTGCGGCGGCAGGTCGGCGGGTGTGGACAGGTCGGTGGGTGTCTGGATTTTTTTTGTTTTCGAGTTGTTTTCGAGTTGTTGTGGTCGTGGACAACGCTGGACTACTGAAAGAGCACCCTCCTAGTGCTGAGGGCATTCGGCCTGTTATAGCAGGGTGGGGGCGCTCTCTCATCCCCCCCCCTTCTGCTACCCAGATTAAGGGTCTGGTTGGGAATTTTAGGGGGGGGGCCATGTTTTTTTCTCCCCATTTTTTGGGGGTGAAGTTCCTCAAAATTCCTACCAGACCTATAGGGCCTTGTATGACTTTGAGGGGGAACCCCACACACTTTTTTTTAAACCTAAAGGATCTGGTATGGATCGGGAGGGGGACCGCACGCTGTTTTTTTTTTCTTTGCTTACATTATTGCAGGGAGAACTCTACTAACTTTACTGAATATTCCTAGCTTAAGTTTTCTTTTGGGAAACAGTTGAAGCAGAGTTTAAAAGAGAACTATGGGGTAAGTGTTTTTCCCCATAGTTGTCTTTAGAGTCACAGGAGGACATATATAAACCTCCTCCCGTGACCCACAGCTCAGCATATAGCGGGCTATTGCCCACAATATATTGAGAGCGCAGCAGCCGGGACGGATCCCAACAATGCTGTAGAGATCCACCCAGCTGCGTGAGTGGCAGCTGGTTCTGCCTATTTAGAGGCAGAGCCAGCTATTCCCGCCCCCTCCCCGTCCGTTCATTCCTTGCGGGGAGCGGTGACTGACAGTCACTGCTTACTGCAGGGAGACGATGGGGAAGTGAGCAGATTGATGGCATGTTTCTGCTCACTTCCCGATCTATAGAGCTGACCTGTGACAGCTTCTTTGTCACAGGTCGGCTCTAACTAAGCGGATGAGTGGAAATCACTCACCTCATAGTTCTCCTTTTAATCCCATGTTTAGATTCTGGTTACAGTAATTGAATCAGGCCTATTTTCTGTACAGACAAGGATTCCTTGTATACTGTTCACCCCACAGTAACTAGTAAAAGTCAAAGACATGGCAGGGGGCCAAGACACAGCAATGTGAATTATCAGGGAAAGGTAAATACATTTAAATGGGAAAAATTAAAATGATGAACAGATGGGAAGTGTTAAAAAGTCGATTTTAGAGCTTTAATAAAATGTAATGTATAATAGACTAACTTCTTCCAGCATGGACAAAGTTAATTTCTATAGCTGTCTCTAAACTCCCACTCATTGCGTGGGATCATAGCTCATTATGGCAGATTTCCCTGTCAAACGGACTTCTTTTGTCTCTGTAGTCTCAGTGGGACTACCCTTCATAAAAAATAATTTGCTTTTGCCCTGCTCACCGAATCCCTATCACAAACATCACCCCTGGCGAAGCCAAGCTGTGACTACCATTGTACATAACATCTGCTGTAATGTCACCTGTGCAAGTGATTGTGAATAGGAATAATGACCTGTGCAGTCATACCTAGGTATTAAAAGTTTGCATTTATAATGTTATATAACTGAAACATGAATTTTGCAGCACACTAAGCTCAATATACTGCACGTGCCATTCAGTCACACCAGCAATTGAAGTGGGAGCCCCACAAAAGCAATCACGTTGATCAGATTCAATCAGGAACAATAGTATCACAGAGCAGCCTTGTCGTACTACACACAGCTCCTGCCAGTCACCATCCAGGTTTCCCTTTTGCACTTGCCTTTATTTTTTGCTCAACTTGTTCTGTATTGTACATTTCACAATAGATCTATTCTTGTTGGCTTGTTTTTATTTTATATAAAACCTGCAGGCGGCATGAAAACACATAGAACTTCTCCCCTTCAGGCAGGTGCATCCAGCATGGCTCTCTGAAAATAACCTAAGAAAAAATACATGAAGTTCCTTCTACACAAAGGGAAGCTTGCATACTGATCTGTTGTTTGTTTGTTTTTTGTATTTATGTTGAATAAAAAAAAGAAATGTACACAGCATTGTTTTTCAAAGTGTTTTGAATGAGTCATAACCACATGATGGGCACATAACACAGCAATGAATTTGAAATATAATTGCCACTGTACCAAAAATAAACAATTGAAATCTAAATCTAAACTTTGCAGAACCAGTACCTACCTAGATTAACTGGGATTCTTTTGACTGGTTCAGGAGTAGGCTCATTATTTGAATATCTAGTATTTATCTGTACCTGCATTAGATGTCTGGAAGCACTGATTCCATTCCATTAAAGATCAAGAACCTTCCTGCCTCTGTATTTAGCGCTGTATGTGGACTTAGTAGTGGATAGCACTCTCCCTCTTGTTAAAAAGTGCAAATTTCTACAACTTGCACAAAAAGAGAACTATTTGGATGTTTAACTCACACTTCAAACTAGAAATCACTATACTCATTTAATGTATGTGTAAGATCTTCTAACCCGGCTTAGGGATTGGCATTGGCAACTTTCAGGAATAGGTTCACTATCTGAATAACTAGTATTTTTCGGCACCTGCATTAGATCCACTATTTGGAACCACTATTTGGATGTTTAACTCACACTTCAAACTAGAACACACCATACTCATTTAACGTATGTGTAAAATCTTCTAGCTCGGCTTAGGCTCCATTCACACAGGAGCGGTTGTCCGCTCGTATTCTGCCGTACGAATACCCGTTGAACCGTTCTAAACATGAAAAACAATGCACTTGAATGTGCATTGTTTAGACTTTTGTGGTGGCTCTGCTGTACAAAAACCACGCGTCCCGCAAAATAGCACAAGAGCGATTATATGGCGGATTCCGCACGTTCGTGGCTATAGTAATAGCCGCAAATGAGCAGAATCCGTGCAGATTAAAGACTTTATCGTTTTCGTTTCGCCAGGTTTTCCATGGGAAATGCAAATGCTATATGTGAATGGAGCCTTAGGGATTGGTACTGCTATGTGTGTCGACATCCACACTCACACATGCAAGTCTGCAATGCAAGTGTGATGGCTTGTGGTGGATTGTAGTGACCCACTACCTGTTCTATCAATTTTAAAAAATAAATGTCTTTAAGACTAAACTTGTATGCATACACTCATGCTCATCCTGAATCCATTTGCAACTATTCCTCTTTAATGATCCACATCAGAAAAAGTGTACATAAACCCAAAACCAAATATTTTATATATTGCAGCTTACCAATTTTTTCATTTTGTTTTCGGTTTTTATTTCCATATTTTTAGCTGTCAGTAACATACTTCCTGTCCAAGGGTGGATACACTCACTCCTCCACACTATGTAAGGAGGAGCAATGGACCCACCCTTCAAAAGCAGCATTGTTAACTTGTGCAGAGAGTAGTGTTAGATAGACTAGTGGATTCAGATGGACTAAGTGACATAAGTGACTAACAAATTAAAGCAGAACTTCAGATAAAACCTTTTAGGAAGTTCCGGAAACAATTTATTTCTCTTGGGATTAAGATTTTACATATATGAATAAAAGCTGACCATTGTCATCACCCCTGTCAGTATTAAATGGTTTGTCTCAACACTCTCTTTGCCATATTTGCTGGACAGCTTGGTCTGTTAACGGAAATTAAAAATAGACTTACTGTACGGATACTGTCAGCTTCACTATCTTCCATTTTTGTTTTGGGGTTTAGATAAGCTTTAAAGAAGTAGTTATCAGTCAAGACCAGGCAAGCACAGCTGCATGCATGCCTTTATCAGGACACAGTGCAGTAAAGATAAAAGGACACATGCATGTTAAGAGAAAACTTTTAATTTCAGCTTCTCCATATGTGATTATGTAGTAATGAATATACAGACAGTTTACCACCATGAATATCAACAATCACTCTGTTAAATACAATTGTATGGTGTTTATAACATATTTATAGAATGGAAAAAAAATACAGATTAAAAAAAAAAATCTAGTCTATTTTAAGTGCCATTATAATACAGATTATTAAAACTATCACAGAAAAGTATTAAGTGGCCAGTTAAGACCAGTTTAACATGCTGCAATGTTGTTTAGTGAATAATAGTGTAAATATACAGTATATGATTACTATCTTACTATAAATTCATGCAAAACAGCTAAATATACAGGTAAAATAACAATAATGTAGGCAAATATTCTTATCTGCCAATGGATTTGTAATTCGTCCAGCCATTTTAAAAATTACACCTGTGCCAGACAACACATTTCTGCTTACTTTGCTCTATCCTCCTGTAAGCATGTTCCTTGCCAGCAGGTGTGCATTTTTAGAGCCTGATTGGCTTCTAGTGTTGTCCCTCTGTCTCCCAGTCTGAGCACTACTGTGCAAGGGATGACAGAGTCTGATATCAAACAAGATTCAGACATTTATACTAGTTGTATGTTAAATGTTCTAGAAAGATGCACACCACAGCGCTCAGCAGACTCCCAATGATATTCTTCACCAACAATCGTTTGCAGGCTGCCGTCATCAAAAGCCACTGGGAAGTATTTCTCACAAAACATGCAAAACAAACAAACAGACAGCGCCTTGTCCTTGTGTAATGCAGTTTATTAATCAATGAACATACAAGCTGACATAAAATACCACTCACATGGTAATCACTGAATAAATGGTACAAGGCAGACCCCACACAAAGCTGCCTTGCTACTTGACGCATTTCGGGGAATATACCCCCTTCTTTAGAGCTGCTCCCAGACTCTGTCTGTTTGTTAGTTGTATGTTAAAATGCATTTCATCCTTTTTAAAAGAATATGCTGCTGCATTTAATTGTATGGTGGTCTCTTATACGTGTACAATTTGATCATCACCTCCTAAAATGGTATTATTTGCAATGAAACCCTTATAATATTTTAGATAATTTTACATTTTCTGTTAGTTCAGGTTTGACATATGGTCTTTAGATGTTCCTGGGATGTTTTTAGCAATTTTGTCATTTTTGTAGGCTTCCTAAATAATGCAGTTTCCTTCTGTAAAAAATATATGTCATACCTACACATTCTTGAACCCCCAAAATTAACTATGAGTATCAATTTGAAGGAATGGCCTGCATGTTGCTCACCTCTGATTCAAATCATAGAATAAAGTATTTTCTATATACAATTTCTCATTTCTTGTATACGTTTGTGGTATTTATATGTGCTGCTATATATCAGTTATCAGTTATATATCAGTTATATAAATATACATTAACAAGTAAAACGGTGACCAGGCAATGGACATTCAACTATTTCCATATTCTTAACACAGTAATAGAACCTTAAAATAAGCACATCTCTGTAACTGCAGGCACTGTGGAACAATTCATCCCCAGATTCTATAAGAGATTCTTTCACATCCTGCTCTCCCCCTCACAGAGTACCTGCTTTGTGTTGACATCAAATTATAAGGCTGCCCGACAATCAACTCACTGCTGGCAGAGGGATTTCCCTTGATCTAGCAAGGGAAAACAAGAGTGAAAATTATTTTTCTCTGATTTGTTAGGCTGAATTATGTTTCAGTACCTGCAGATACGGAGGTCAATGTCGGCTTGTTTTTTTTTTTTTTTACATTTTCACTGCTTACTTATAAAATGTAAATAGTTGAATGACCATAGGCTTGCCACAGTTCTACTTTAAGGATAGTTGTGTATATACATTCATGACAAATAGAAGTTGTAATATTATAATATTCTATATGACTACCGTAACAGTTATGAATGTCTATGTAAATATGTTGAAGAAATGCATTACTGACATATTGCTGTATTTTACTGTTTGGTGAAACGCTATTAAATAATCTCAGGCTATAACTGTGACAATGCTCATCTGGTTGTAACTTGCTCCTTCTTTCAGTAGTACAGATGGCAGCGCCATTTTCTGCGCTATAACACTATAATTGTCATAGCTCTTTGAATGGTACTACCATATGTGCTGACAAATCAGCGAATGGTTTACAATCAGTGACTTCAGTGGACTATCGCCTACAATGGAGATGGGTAATTATAATGAACCTTTGGACAAGGATTGAAATATATGATTTTAGCAGTTGTTTAGTTACAACCTCCAGACTAAAAAAAACACACAAAGAATTAGCCAATTTAAACTAAGTAACCCTTTCATTAAACAAAAAAAACAAACAATTACTCTTCCCTTGTACTGTATTGATATCTGTTGTTTGAATTGGAGATATGCAAAACAGAGCATTTGGTGTCCTGGCAATTCTGAGAGCCTGGTAATTCCAGTAAATGTAAAGCAAGGTTTTCTAGATTACCCATTCTCAACCTTTTTAACATGGAGGGACTCTTGAAGTGATTTTCATGTCCAGTGGAACTTCTACCAATAATTATTTTACCATCATGGAACATTAGCGGCAACAGTGCTTTTTGTATATAAGAATAAATAAGCGCATAAGGATTGGTGTCTACTTCGTGTATTTGGCAGCCAGGGCTGCATTACATGACAAAATAATTTTCAGTAATAATAATTGAACAAAACAAATAATAATAATGTCCAGAAGAGAAATATGGTGGTCAGCAGAGAAGTGGTCAGTGGGAGAAGGACTGTCTTACATAGATAGTCAATGGAAGAATGCCTCTTTCATTGGTGTTCGGTGGGAAAAATGCTTCTTACATTAGCAGTCAGTGGGAAGAATGCTCCTTATATTGGTGGCAAATGAGAAGAATGCTCTCCTTTCAGATAACTGAAAAGAACATTTGTGTCAGTGGTAACTTATCTAAGTAGATATTTGCAACCTCTGCAGGAACCCTAGAGCTCAATAGAACCCTGGTTGAGAAAGGCTGCTCTAAAAAGTAAACTGTGAAAATAATCACATGTGGTCAAATTTATAGCCAGATGCGAAATATTTTTTTAAAGCTAAGGTTATAGTTTTTCTAATTTTATGTTCTGCTAGTTAGCTATTTTAGATGCAGTTGGTACTTTGTCACTTGACATTTTCATGCAGCTTTCACCGGGTGGGTTAGTTTAAAATGATGACGTAGACAAGAAAGAAGCTTACAAGGCAATGCTCCTGGTGAAAAAAAATCTGTTCTGGATGTCTTGATCAGCTGCGAAAACCGCGTATAGGCATTATACCTTAACTGGCATTCTTTCCACGGACCACAATTTGTAAGGATAATTCTTTCCACTGACCACCAGTGTATTAAGGCCCATCACTGACCACCATTGTAAAAAAAAACTTCTCTACTAACCATCAATGTAATAATGTCACTTTTCCACTTAATACCAATGTGAGGGAGCATTACAATTTACATTGTGGGATTTTCTTTTCTAAATATTTTAATATTATCAAATAAACTATAATAATATAACAATGATAAATTCATTAGTTGGGGTTCCCTGAGACATGAAAGTTACTTCAAGGGTTCCTTAATGTTTAAAAGCTTGAGAAGGGCAGTACTAAAGACTTGTATAACCCCCTCCTCCATCTCCCTAGACAGCAGCCATGACTCATATGCAGACAACTAATTATTCTGCTTGTCAGGTTTGCCGGGGAACTCAATTGCATATTAACAACTTAGCTCCTAGCAGGTACAAAAAAGTTTCATTGCAATAAATGTACTCATATTTACAGGATGTGTAAATGTATATTTTCTTGGGCTAAATAAGGAGTTTTAAATGTAAGTGTAGAACTGTTAGTACTGGTCTTCAATAAATATTGAATTCCAGATGACTAAAAGCTACATTGCAAATGTCCCAAGCACTCTAGAGCCTGTGTTCACTGGCTTTTGTTTGCTTTAAATGTTTTTTGCATTATTATACAAGTCCATGGGAATGCAAATCCTTGAAACAGTTCACATATAAGTCAGAAGGACAACTGAAGGTCAAATGCACCTGTCAATTAATTCTGGAAGATCTCAGAAGCATCTCAAACAGACATCAAACTCATGTCATCGACACAAGCCCAATGCTTCTTGACAAGCACCCTTACATCCCAGCTGAAGTGTTGTATTCAGTAAATCAATATTAACGGCTTATAAAAAAATATTAATGAAAAACAGCAAGAAGCATATTTATATATATTTATAAAGCAGTAAATGTGACTTTCACCAGACATTCATTGTCCGGGAGAGTTGGGATGTCTGCATCTAAGTCTGTCTAAACCTTCTAGTCACAGGATATGTTGACTGGATACTCACAGGGTTTTAGCTTTGTGAAGTTTATGGTTCTAGTGGTATTTTAACCCTGGTATTTCAAGGTTTATGTAGTGCTTCCTAATAAGCCAGTCACTCACTACTGCAGTTGCCACCTGTATTGCCTGTCATATTTCTGCAGCTGATCTTTTTATCTTAAAACTGACTAACCATGCCTTGTTCTGCAATGTGTCCATATGAGGAGGCAGCCATCTTGGTAGAGGCATGAGTTTGTTTTCTTTCCTCTTCAACAAGAACAACAGTGAACAGCACAGTAATTACATCACCAAATCTCATTTCAAATCTCCTGAGACTAGTATCCATAGGCAGAAATACATGAGATTGACAATGCAGGTATACAGCTATGAAGCTATAGGCACAGGAGTACCTAGGAACACTAAGTGTAAGTGTATATTCAATGAAAATATTGACAGCAATAGCTAACACAGTTAATTAAGAGAAATCGAATAGCCAGATGGATCAACAGATTATTTGCAAGAGTTCACTGAGAGAAGTTCAAGAGCAGAACATTTTAAACCTTATGGAGTAGGTCATGTTGGAACATCTAGAGTCAGCACCTTCAAAAGAAGTCAGCAATGGTAGATTTCATACTAACGGTACCCATAGACATGAGATGATAATCCATGAGAGTGGCTAGATTGTGCCTTAATTTCCAATTGCCCTCTAGTTTCTGTAGGCACCTCAATTGTCTCAATCCCACTGAGTGATTTCCCAAACATTTTCTTTTAATTGCACAATATATATTTATCACATTGGGGCTGTTTAGACACTATTAGAATTATCATGCTGTTCTTTTTCTTTTATGTGGAAATGTTAACACTGTATGTTGCTGGTAATTACAAGGAGCATTGGAAAGCAAAGCTAATGATGCCACTAAAAACGTTTTTCAATTTCCAACATTTATTTTCCTAATTGAATCACCTTATATTTTTCTATTTAATGCTTTTTTACTGCAATGCATGTGACAGCAATCTAGAATGTGTAGGTAGATGTATTATGTTACTTTTGTAGTTTGTTAATGGTGTGCTTTGTGTGATTATGGTTAGCCCGTAGTGCAGAGCCAAGTAATTATGATACACAGGTAATTACTGCTTGGAAGCAAAAAGCCTTTTGTTTGCCCGCTGCCAAGGGACATCTTTTATACTATATATATA
>NW_017306375.1:2120452-2124789 GCF_000935625.1 Nanorana parkeri
TATATATATATTGTTCTTGTTGAATTTATTAAAAAAAAGAATCATGTACAAAAAAGACTGTTACAAGAAGACAGGATAATTATATGTTCTTGTCAATAACATTACCTTTGCTTTCCATTTTTTTACTTTCTGCTGCTAACTTGCAAACACATGAGTATAATGCATACATGCTTTAGCAATAATTTGTAATACAAGGTCAGCATACTATAAGGTTTTATGTATGGTAAATCCATGTAATGGAATATGTACTACAGCTGAAGTGTTGTATTCAGTAAATCAATATTAACGGCTTATAAAAAAATATTAATGAAAAACAGCAAGAAGCATATTTATATATATTTATAAAGCAGTAAATGTGACTTTCACCAGACATTCATTGTCATCTTGATTTAAAATCACTGTCATTTAAAACACATGTAGCTGGAAAATGCACCTGCAGTGAATGATTGGTGACTGTCAGATTCACTGCTTTACAAATGTGCCCTTAAGTGTTTTAATGAGTATTCAGTTCTCATTATCAGTGCAGGTATAACTTTGCTCTCATATTTTCTTTTACTTGCAGGCTGTCATTTTTTAATTTAATTTCCAGTGGCTGTCTTTTTGGCATACTATGCAATGAACATCCTTGCTAAATGACTGCTTTTTTAAACTCAGCTGCAGGATAAGCCCTTGGGCTATACACCAAATGTGATTAAAATTGTATGCAGTAGCACATGCTCTTTAACACATTGTTTTGCATTTAAAAATACGTTAGAAATGGAGGACTCAATATTTCTATCCTGACAGGTTCCATTTAACCCTTTTTGCTGCCAGAATGCTTTTTTTATTGCATATATGTTAGAATCCACATTTTAGGCCTGAAAATTACTTAACTCCTCTAGAATGATATATCTCATGAAAGCACAGACCCTGTAGTGGCAGATGGAATTTTTTATATTGCACAATTTTAGCGCAACTCTTTATCAAACCCAAAATGTCAGTAAAAAATACACGTAAGTTAATTTTAGTGCACAGAAACACAATAAGATACCTAACATGTCAAGCTTAAAAAATTGCGTATGCCTGTGAAATGGCGAAAAAATAAGATACAACAAATTGTCCATAGGCAATGCTTTAAAAGCCTGTACAGGTTATCATATAACCATGAATATTGGCCCCAGAATTATTGCTCTCACTCTGGCACATGTAGTGATACCCAATACGGTGGACACAGTGATACCTAACAAGTGCGGCGGAATTATCGTGTTTGCGTTAGAATGTTTGCGTTCGTAGGCTTTAAATATTTGAAATTATTTTGGGGGTATTTTTAAAATGATTTCATTTAACATTTTGTTTTTACTTTTATTTTTAAATTAACTTCATTGCTATCACATAGGGGGCTCACAAACCCCCTATGTGATAGCACAATGGAGGTGACAATGCTAGTTGCTGTAGCTATGGCTTCAATACTTTGAGGCCTTGAAATGGAACTAGAATGCAAATAAGGAAATCTGACTTCTCACATTGCCTAATGAAGGGACCCAGCATGGAATTGAAAGGTTGTTTTTTTTGTGATACCATGATGGGAGGCTTTCCACAAACAATTGGAGTATGTCTGTGGAAATGTGTGCCCATTCAGCCAAAAGAACATTTGTGAGGCCATATGTTGATATTGATTCAGCCCTGGCTTACAACCATTTTTTTTTATTCATTCCAAAAGTGTTCAATAGTGCTAATATCAGGTTCTGTGCAGGCCACTTGAACTTCTCTACATCAGACTATTCAGACCTGTTCTTTATGGACTTGGTGCAGATAGGTCGAGGGCATGTTGGAACAAAAAGCCTTCCTCAAACTTCCTCCACAAGGCTGTAAGTGCACAGTTGTCAAAAATGACTTTGCATGCTGTAGTATTAATGTTACCCTTCACTGAAAATACCTGTACTTAATAATTTACAGGGGTGCCTATATGCTTTTGGCCATATAATGTATGGCCAAGTGTTTGCAAACTTCTGGTAATATAGTGTAACTCCGACTGACTTTACATGCTACATATACAATATGTCCCAGGTCTGAGACAATAACAGCCCTTGTATTTCCCTTACGACATGATTGCTTTAAAAACAAAGGCTTTCTGCAATCTCTGATGATTTGGAGCACTCATAAAGCTCCAGGTAGACATTTGCCTAGGATTTAAATGACAGGAAGGAACTTTTTATTCATTAAATAGCTACTTTTTCACATGATAACATAACTTAACATAGCTGACATCCCCTGCTGATTCATGTTAAGTATGAATTTTAATGACAGGTCTATTTTTCTTAGCTCCATTTTAAAGCTTGTTTGCTTTTATTTTTAATATATGACACCACAGCTTCACCGCTGCAGCTTATGTTTAGCAGACTATCCTAACTTTAATTACCAATAGTATGTTCAGATAAATTCATGAGGGAACGACGGTGAGTCAAAAAGGAAAGGGATTTACAGAGGCTTAGGAGCTTCTTACACTGCAAGTCCACTTACTTTTTCAAAGGACGATGAGCCCTTTAAGAGCTGTCATGCAATCGCTGCTCTCCTGTGATCCAGAAAATTGTATGTGGCATTTGACTTCTTGTTCATCTTGCGTCAATTATTGTCCATCTGTGGTTATAGTTTACATATTTTAAGTTTAACCCTTCCTGTTATAAATGTTTGACATTTAGACATTCATATAGGGAAATATGTAGACTCATCAGGAATTCTATGATTAATTGATGTGTAATCCTACAGAAGTATGCTGGAGTGTGATACTTTGAACTTAAATTACCATAATTATGAGCATGTCTCTAGGGACTCATGTGAGTATTACAACTAAGACCTTATATCAGTCAGCACCAGTGCATGCAATGTGACACTACCAGAGCTTTTTTCTATTTCAAGGGAAACTGTCAGACCAGGCATATTCTAGTTGCAATTGTGACTTGATTTTGAAGGCACTCATGCTTGCTTTTTAACTAATTGAGTGTGGTGATTTCTTAAAAAAAAAAACTCTTCATGGCTCCTGCCATGTATTTACATTTGAGATTAGAAGGCTGGAAGACTGGAAGGCTCTCTTTTCACTGCTGGGAGGACAAGCAAGGTGAGCTGAGCTGTCGGGAAGATGAGAGCTTAGTGCTTCTGCTGAATTATTAAACAGTACCTGTGGCTGCAGAGGTCAGTAAGGGTTTTTTTTAAGCTCATTTCCTGCTTGTTAAAAATATATAAATATTTGAAAGTATATAGACTAGCCACATTTATATATTTTTTGTGTCATTCTTTAGTTGCCTGTTGTATAGTTTGTTAGTTTGTTGGTGTGCTTTTTATGGTGTTTATGACTGACCTTAGTCATTGACCTTGCTTTTAGTAATCTAGGTTAAACTCCACATGCCCTGACTGTAACATCCCCTAACAGGGGGTTGATAAGCCAGTACCTGCTCTGGGCCTACAGTGATGGCAGGTGCAAGACCCCAGCAACTGTCCCTCCAGTCCCTCCCATCTTTCAGGATCCACACTAGAGTTGGCCCAAGGGCCATGTTGGGAATCACACAATTGTTTACTATGAGAGGCTTCTTTATACACCATGATTCCAGGCCTGGTCTTAAGGGTGTCCAGTTAAAAGCCATGAGGCTCGTGAGACATGGGGGCCCAGGCTGCCAGGCACGTACATCTAGGTGAATCTTTCTTACTACTGCCAAGCAGAAAAACCCTCCTCCATCAGGCCACCAATGATTTCCAACCCAAACCAATTTTAAATGGAAATGTGCAAAGATGTTCAAAATATATATGTATATATTTAAAATTATCTTGACATACAGTTTAACATTGAAATAAAAATCTGTTGTAAATCTGTTGATTTGGTGGCACTTACTATGATTTATAATAAAGAACGAAAATTGCTAATCCCTCTGCATTATACTGCATAGCATTACTCAATACCATGGCATGCATTTTAAGGCCCGTTCATAAAATGCAGGCCACAGTATTCAGTCTATGATACCTCAAAGAGTTCTCTCTGCTTTATCTTTCATTGAAGGAGAGCTAGTCACATGACTTTGACAGGTTATATGACGGGGCTCTCTTCCCAGCTTTCGTTTTTGGCCTTCTTATTCATTGTTGTTGCATTACACTGCGTTCAGACTAGGGTTGCCACCTGTCCAGGATTTACCTGGACAGTCCGGGTTTTGAATGCTGTGTCCGGGTTTTATGGCAGCAGAAACCCGGACACAAGAGGTCAGGCAGACAGGGGCAACAAAAATTAAGATAGGGGGCTACTGGCTCCCCACTGAAAATAGTCTCAGCTGTTATATTTACATATGAAAGGGTGGGGCTATTTATATATATAT
>NW_017306375.1:2125049-2128584 GCF_000935625.1 Nanorana parkeri
ATATATATATATATATGATTAGCCATGACTCAATCTCCCTAAAAAATCTCTGCGCGTCGCTAGAGTGTTCGGATTTCACTTGAAGAAAATGTGGCAACCCTAGTTCAGACTCCTGAAGCCAGCAAAACACTGCACATTTTTAAAGCCTAAAACTGCTTTACAATTGTACGGTAGCATTTAATTTTTTTTTTTTTAAGGCAGTGACATTGCCATGGTACAGATATACTGCTGCTTTATTGAAGTAGCCCTAGTGTATATGATAGTTAATTGAGTGAAGTTTGCATAGTCAAACAGTTTCTTACATATCAATGACTGTAGTTATTATTGACTGTAGTTGCTTTTGAATGTGTTCAGCAATTATATTTTACTTTCCATATGTGACAATCACTACTTTATGATATAGAAAACTATTTATTTTGAGAAAGGTAGCTTACTAAAACATTGATAACAATAAACCTGCATATGAATTGGCTGTGTTTTCATCTATTTGATTGTGATTGCCTTCAACATGAGTTGTATGCAAGTTATAATTCTCTGTGTTGCTGTTACCCACTCAACAATTTGTGGATAACTATTTATTTGTAGGTTTCCACTTTATTTTAACAAATCCTTTTATTAGTATAGCTGTTAGACTCCATTTCACATATGAAGAGCCTGGACGAGGAAAGGGGGAGGGTGGCAGCTGCTCTGGATATAGTGGTTTCATGAGGGGGGAGCCATGCGGCAAATTCCTTCCAACTCCACCACAACAGGCTGACAGGAGTAGTGACAGCAGCATCACTGCTCCTGTCAGCTAGGTGCCAGAAGAACCAGTGCGGTAGAGGACCAGGGAGCTGAGAGGAGCAAAAAGCTGTGCTCTCTATCCTCCTCTATTTCCTCCTTCCTGACCAACATACCCATGCCAATGTTGTTCCCTTCATCCATGTCAAGAGATGAGGGCTACAGGAGTAGGTACAGCAGTGGCAACAGAACAGGCACGCTGTTTCACTCACCACCTTCAATGCTGCTGTACCATTACTGAGCTGGACTGACAGTGACAGCTGGCCGAGGTAAGTTTGAAGCAAATGTAGTCTGTACTGCCTGTCTCCAAGGGGTTACTGGGAGGCATGTGTACTACCGCACAACTCATCAACCTCACTGCCTCCTTCCCCGGCCATTCCTCCAACAATGCCCCTGACTCCTTACACTGTGGCCTTCTGCTAATTACTGCATGATTTAATCTCCCAAGGGCCTGTCACTATTAAACCTTGGTAGTTAGTGTGCAACTATGAAACAACTACTTCCATTTCAATGTGGTGCACTAAGTGCCCTAATCTCACGCTCCCCAACTTTGTAAAGTTCCCAAGCATGCTCATCACATATGTATCCTGCCTTTCATGTTGCTTCTGGCCAGCCTTGTGCTATTCACAATCAGCACAAGTAGA
The DNA here is from genome assembly GCF_000935625.1 of Nanorana parkeri. Lineage (NCBI taxonomy): Eukaryota > Metazoa > Chordata > Amphibia > Anura > Dicroglossidae > Nanorana > Nanorana parkeri. The sequence goes on from NW_017306375.1 coordinate 2,126,474, forward strand.
CTGGCAGAGGGCACACAACACGAAGGTCCCACAATGTCTCTGTGGACGTCCAAATCCACATAAAACCCACTCTGTTGACTTGAATCTGCATAGGTATAATAAGACAAGCATGGTGACAGCTGGGAATGGGATCCCAGGTGCAGAAGACGATTGGGTGGACACATCGGGGAGAAGGGGGGCAGTCTGCTTCATTGCCCTGGCCACTGGTTGACCTTGTCACGGCACTGTATTTGTGATTTTTTTTTCTGTGCTAGCATATGCCCTGCTTCAAATATTTTCTAGCATTACTGCATAAATAAGGTTCATCTAGAGTTGACTCTAAGTAACATATTGAGAACAACTGTGATACGGTAATGGAAAAACAAATATGTTTACAGCTTGCAGTCAATGTTTCCTCAAAAAAGGAAACAAGTTAATTGTTTTAGCAATGCACTTAATGTCAACATCCCAATGTGGTGGGAAGTAGGATTTCAAAATTGCTTACCTGTCCATTTGTTGTGCAATGAACTGGAACAGAGGTGGACATGATCTGCCTAAATGTATTCTCAATAGTTTTGCTCATAAATTACAAAATTAATGGAGCTACCAATTACTGATAATATATGTAGCAATGACTGCTGCAGGAGCTGCTTGAAATGTTGGGTTCTCCTACTGTTTCCAATGATGACACACGCTATAATGAGACCCAATAGCACAATAACACACCAATAGCAGTTATCTTAGATTTATTAAAACAAGTAGAAACCATACAGGTAAATAATAGCAAGGAAATTATAGAAGCAACACTATGTTGACAGTACAGTATAATCACAAGATAATGGGAATACAATGAGGGTTTGTTCTCATTGCAACCTGTGATAGGCCTTTCCTCTAACACACTAGACTGGTTGGTATTGACACCGTAAGGCGAAATAAAACAGTATCAATATAACAGTATACCCAGATGTATTGTCTGATGGGTGCAGCTAACCACTGGGGCCTAACTACAATCAAATAGACCCTGGGTAACCATTAATCAGTGAGTAAATCTGCAAAAAGCCTGCCAGTGGTGGGGCCCTTTGAAGTTAACAGTGTAATGCTCAACCTACCAATAAAAGGTATTTGTAATCCACAAAGGTAAATCTATTTTTATAAAGTGATCCAAAACAACTGACAGTGAAAAGGCAAAGAGGTCTCCTATAGGTAAGCTCCGCCTTAGTGCCCCCAAACAGTAAGCAACGTTTAACAGACGAGGTTTGCCACTCACCACTCTGACATCTGATTAATGTTCTCTTGGATAAAGTCTGTCAACTGATGGCATATCCTGAAGGCTGGATGAAGGCAGATTAGAGGTAAACCACAATGTCTCTGACAAGGCTTTTGGATTAGTTCTGCCTGGTGTCTAGTGTGGCTGTCCAGCATGGGCCACATGTCTGCAGCTCTAATGCACGGGACCAGATGCCCCTGCTGTCACCAATCTCACCAATCCCTGAGTTCCCTTTTCTTCCTTGTACAGTGGATCTCTCCCCTTTCAGACTGCCTTTACTCTTCCCCTCTGCAGATCCATCTCTCTCTCTCTGTCTCTCTCTCTCTTTCTTGCTCTCTCTCCCTCTCTTTCTCTCTTCTTCCCCTGTTCACACTTCAAAGCTTCCTACTGCCTGCTTTCTCTTGGTCCATGACTGGTGGGCATGGCTTTGGTCCCAACTGCCAATATGGTGGCCTGCATAGTGTTAATACGATGACGTGTGTGTAAGTTCTATTGGTGAAGCCATCTTGACAGACCTTAAATTGCTAAGGAGAGCAGTATCTGTGGGAGTAACCAATGAGCGTTCTGGGGGAGGCGCAGATACCTAGTTTGGGGCATGTGAGTTAGAGCAAAATTCTGAACTGGAAGCAGAATCCTTCTATTAGAATATAAACGTTGCAATCTGGCTTTTATGCTCAATAGAATGGAATTGTACGTATTATACTTTATAATTAGTGACACAGTAACATAGTAAGTGAGGATAGTAAGGTCCATCTAGTTCATCCTATGTGTGTGCTTGGAAATATTTGGTTCTAGTAGTACCCATATCCTTGTATTTTTAGTGCACCCCACCCCCCCCTTTTTTGGGGGGGCGGGGAGGGGGGGC
>NW_017306375.1:2128925-2156144 GCF_000935625.1 Nanorana parkeri
TCATCCTTTTTTTTTTTAGTAACCCCCCCCCCCCCTTTGTTGGTGGTCAGTAAGAGAGGAGCCCTCTTACATTGTTGGTAAGTGGGAGGAAAAATGGTCCTTACATTGGTTGGTGGTAGGAAGAAACCTCTATTATACCAGATGGCCAATGAGAAGAATGCCTCTTACCCTAGTGATCTTAGGGAAGCATGCTCCCAGACAGCTACTCATTGCTGCAAATAATTACTTTACTTAGGAGACAAGAGAAGAAGTTCCACTGGTTCTTCGACACTGGCTTATAAGCAAGATGATCCTGGAATTTACACTCTTTTTAAAGGATTTCAGTATGTGTCTCTGAGTAAACTCCAGTAGGATATTCAGAGAACAGTAGAAATATGGTTTTGATTGAAGGATGCACTCTGTCACTTCATTTGGAAGACACAATAGAATAATATTTACAGGAATCAAATTGGAATCGATTGCTTCCAGCTTTGTATACAAATGATACCCTGGAATGCTCTTTTTTTTAGTGTAAACACCGGTGAAACAAATGGTAAATACATTTATGTGAATTTCACTAAACCATTAAATGCTTTCCTCACAAGATATTTAGTCTGTTTGATGTAAGATGTTTGATTACAACCTGACTTTATGTCAGACCTGAGACATTTCAGCAATAATATTTATTTTATACCTAAAACTGTAGGCGTTAGCTGACGACATGACGGCATTGCCACCTTTACGCTGCTTAGGAGGGTAACACCTCAAACATAATTTACTGAAAAGTGGGAGCAGAAAGCTGTGAATAGAATGGTAAAGAATGACTGCCATGTTAGAGACCAAGGACATATTATATTATGACTTGTATTCTATGTCCTAAAAAGGAGTAAGTCCCCAAATGCTCCCACTGAAATGAGATCATTAAATCATAGTCATGCAATATGCTGAAGCCAGATGTCATTCAGAAAGACTAGATCATTCTGGGTGGCCTTTTCCATTAGACCTTTTGTCTCTGTATGTTAAAGTCACATTACAGCCATGTTCAAAATATAGCATTTAAACAGAGCCTAACTGTCTGGTGCATTTTCTTTTACTGCTTGTGACCAGCAAACCATCCTAATCTAAAAAAAAATTATATAACCTGGCATTCGGAAGATATTTGTAATAGTCCATTATAATTATGCATTCCCCAGAGCCACACCATCCATTTTATGCATGCTTTTGATAACGTAGAAGGAATTATACATACCCCTGTCTCATGAGTTGCAGTAGTTCACTGGAGAAAGTATTGACAGAACAGGTTGACTATAGAAATCCTGCAGGCTGTAAGGAAATACTTTCAGGACCTGGCTACAAAAGATAATGGGAACCCCCCATAAAAGTTCAAGTTCAACAGAGCCCTAAAGGCAGCTTATTAAACCATCCAATGTGAGGCAGGAATAGTATTCATATGCTAAAAAAACATCTTTTCAGTGTGCCTATAACTTGTCAAGTTGGAGCATACAGGAATCTATTCTCTTACAGGCTCTTTCACATCTTCTGGATTGACTTGTAGCATCAGGAAACGTGTGTCACACTATCCACTGATTGGCAGCTGAAAATAAATCTAATGGTCTTTTCAGCAATTCAGAGCACTAATGGGGCTAGGAATAACCAGGGAACATTCAAATGCATACCATGAAAATGTTTCTGCATTACGAAATTACTGGCAACAAAGGACTTTTTTTTGCATGGGTTGGCCTAGTGCAGTACAGCAACTAATAAATCAAAACAGAAGCCTCTGTATGCATGTATGTTTTTTTTCTTTTGTATTGTATTTATTATGTATTTATTTTTGAAAACTTGACATATCTGCTAACTAAGTGAGCATTTAGATTTAAAACAGACCTGCGCTTTTTCCTATTCAGCACCACATACTCACCTTTTTTATTACTATGCTGCCAAACAATGGGGGTCTATGCTAATTAGTTATCCTAATTGGAATGTACACTGTGTACACCAGCCCCATGAGATAACATTGGGTCAAGCATTAAGCTCCGCATTACCTTTTCTCCTGGAGTCTAAATGAAGTGATGGGGGTGCAAAGATTTGTGCTGCTGGGAAGGTATGCATTTAATCAAAAAATCTAAACTGTTGCTTTGCCATGCTTTAGGCAAACATTTTTTATTAAAACGTGCTGTGTAACAAATAGTTAACTCTCAATAGGTGTATGCCACCTCCAGGGTCACTGTCATTTGTTTATTAGTGTCATTCGTGCCGGATAGTATAGCTCTCGATATAATTCTGATACAGTGATGATTGCTGAGGATTTCTTATACAGAAGCCACTTTGTCGTTTATTCACACCCCTTGCCCAGTCACAGAACATTTTGTATTTTGTGAATGGTTCACAGAATACAAGGTGTTCTGTGAATGGGCAAGGGAGAGGATGGGCAGATAAACGACAGTATGGCTTCAGTGTATCAAAGCCACAACTCTCAAAGTCACAACATCAGAAGTATAGCAACAGTTATACTATCCAGCATCAATTAAACTGTAAGTAATAAAGAAACAGGACATTCTCTTATTGGTTGAGGGGTGATGACATCATGATCTGCCCTCGTCCAATTAGAGAACACCTGTATTCATTAATAAAAATGCTAGGCGTAAGTTGAATGGCTGCTGTACTGAGTGAGCACGCCCTTGTGTTTTTAAAGCAGAAGGAAAGCTGCTCAGCACCATACAGAACCTGGAAGATCACTGTAAAGCACTGTAGTAGCTCCAGCTACTACAATGCTTCACAGGATCCCCATTGGGTGACCAGGTATATCTGATGCATACTTACATTGGGCCAAGCTGGAACAAATAAAGTATGCGTCATACTTTATACCTGAAATTCAGCTTCAAGGGTTTCATTTTTTGAGGGAGTATATTTTTAAATTTTGCATTGCCGCTATTTTTTAAGTTTGGGGAGCACACCATACACTTGTTGTTGAACACTGTAATTTGTACTCAGCACATCACGGCATTGCTGTGTGGTAACAATGAGCACCACACCACAATATCACACCCTCCATCGACATAGTATAATAAAAGTTAGTCATTCTATTAACCTCCAAAAAAATGGTACAGTGACAGGCAGGTCCAAAATGAGATGCATTTTTTAATCTCTTATGGTGATGCAGAGAACAGCAATAAAATGGAACTCACAAACTATGCCATCAAACTGTTGTGCCACTAGCCAATTTTAACTTTTGCTGCATTTTTTTAAAGAAGGCACCTTCCTATGGCTATGAGATCTGTTGCAGCTGCTACTTACACCAGACAAAGCAGGCATAGCGCTGCTTAATTAAGCAGCATGTTTTCTGCTAAAACTACCTGAAAATGCCTTTTTTAAAACTGGAACCTTTAAACTGAAGTACAAGAAATGAAGCCCACAACCAAATACTGAATGCTGTGCCAGAGCATGCTCACTGAGGCTGTCCATGATAATTGTGCTAATTCAGAACACCATCTAAGACTTACCCTTAAGCCTGTAATTTAAAGAATAAAAAGTTTTTTTATTTTGTCATTCTACATGCCCCAATGACAGTGCCCATCCATGCTATGCATTTTGTTTAACAATAACTTGCTTATAAGCCTTATTAGAGAATATGTGAACACTGCTAACTTGTATAGATGTAGCTACCCTGATCCTGATAACTACATAGTAAGTGACTAACCTGGTAAGTGTGCAGATTGGGAGGTTGGAGTTTTCAGATGTAGGAGCATGCTTATTCTTTGTCGGATACTTATTAGGTGTAGCGCTGGCTGGTGGTCCCTTAAAGTAGCAGGAGCCACACAGCCTGGGGCATCATCAGGATCCCTCAGCCTTTATGGACTGGCTGCAAGGAAGGAGGAGGGAGCAGCACTGGGATTGGCCACATCAACGGTCAAACTAGCACTGCCCCTGGGTCCATGGAACCAGAGCCAGGGGGAGAGCCCTGGAAAGGGGCAGAAAGACATTCTGCAAAGTATTAACTTCCTAACTGTTGAAACTTTAATCAGCGCTTCCCTTACAGGGCTTATTTCTTCTTAAATAAAGCCCATTGTATCACTACTGGTGTGTCGGTGAGCTGTCAGGTCAAGTAAAGGGCAGGTCACCACTGGCAAAGGCAGAAAAATCTAACATTCCAGCAGCTTCTTAGGTATTTGCTGCTACAGGTTTTTGAAACAAGAATCAGAATGACAGCCTCTGAGCCAACACCTTTAAAAAGGAGCAAGCAGCAGCTACCGTATTTCTGTTTTACAGGTTTACCTTCACAAGACATAAATAAAAAGCTACCTAATATTTTCACCATCAAATGCAAGCTTTCCCTAAAGTCTTTTAATATTAGTATTTATTTCATATCTCATCTGCAATATGTGAAATATGTTACCTCTTGCTCTTTTTCTCTGTTAGGTTTGTGTTCAGCAATCTCCCAGTTCCTGAGAGTATAGAGATGGCTAAGCCTGATGCAGGGATTTTAATCAGCTGCTACAAACAAATAATGCAGCTATAATGAAAAGTTAATCATCATGAGAGCTAATTAACTACTCTGAATAGCATGTCATATATTTTAGACTATATGTTGTATCCAACTTTAATCAAGTTCTTTAGAGTCTACAGAACTCCAAAAACATTGTAGTTTCTTTTAGGTCAAACAAAGGAGAAAGATAATCAAAATCTTTGGTGGGATCAAGTAAGGAAAGGCCTCTTAGGCACAGCTATCCAAAACATGACATTAGGGTATTTATTTAAAAAAGAACAATGGCAATATTACTGATTTTTTTTTAAAGCTCAACTGAACTAACATTTTTTCCAAATAAGTATGCACCCTCTTAATGCCCTAGTGCTGCACTCCTGATCCTGTTCCAGGCCTGGCCACTGCTCCTCTTCCCTGTTCAACCCACTTCCTGTAAGCCAAGCGTGTCAAGGACACAACCCTGTGATGTTCATCATCAGACAGCCCTAGGATTACAGAAAGGGATTTGGATTTAGAATCTATATCACTTTCTCCTTGCCACATGAAATTGGTAGATCAACCCAAAGGTACATGCAAAATGAAAGTCAAATGCTATTGCAAGATTTAACTATGTAACTATTAGACAGGGCACTAAAAGTGCCCATCCAACCTCATCTTTAAATTCAAACTTGCATCAGATATATTTTTCCACGTTAAATGCAAGCATGGTAAGTCATAGGCATGTGCAAAGACTATGTAGTCTATTCACAAAGGTACTGAAGGATCTAGCTGTAGCTTCGGCTGATCCTTCGGGTAGCTTTGGCCCCAGGACCCCTTCGGTTCAGGGCTGATTTACGGGCTATTCACTATAGCCCGTACAGCCCCTGAAGTTGGCCAAGGGGCTCAGTCGAGCCGAAGGCATATGCTTCGGCTTGACTGAGCCCAGGGGAAAATCGAAGCTGGCCGGCCAACAGCCTGCTTCTGACAGCTGGGGAGGACCAGCCGTCATCTCACGGCTGGCTCCGGCCACTTGCAGAGAGATCAGCATCCCTGGTTAGCAGATAACCAGAGAGATGCCGTTCTATCATTACAATGAGAACCCATTGGAGCTGCTGTAAAATCACAGCAGCTCCGCTGGGTTCTGTGTGTAATGACAGAAGGCATCCCTGGTTACCTGATAACCAGGGACACCTTCTGTCATTACACTGCGGCTCCTCAGTACACTGGGAACCCAGCGGAGCTGCTGTAAAATCACAGCAGCTCCGACGGGTTCTCAGTGTGTAACCATGGACGCCTCTCCAGGTAACCATGGACGCCCATGTGTCATTACGACGAGAGCTTAGGAGAGCTGGCAGAGATATGAAAGCCGACTCTGCTAAGCTCTCATCCTAATGACAGAACAACTGTTTTCTATTGGCCGGGACCAGCTGTCATTAGAATTAGAGCTTGTCGGAGCCGGCGGGGATATGAAAGCCGACACTGCTAAGCTCTCATCCTAATGACAGAACAGCGTCTGCTGTTACTGTATAACCAGCAGACGCTGTTCTGTCATTAGGATGAGAGCTTAGCAGAGTCGGCTTTCATATCCCCGCCGGCTCCGACAAGCTCTAATTCTAATGACAGCTGGTCCCGGCCAATAGAAAACAGTTGGGCAGAGCTATCTGTCACTGCTAGCTCCACCCCAATCGTTTTCTATTTTTGTTTTTTCTACTTTTGTAACTGTTTTTTTGTGAGTGTTTCAAATTACGGGAAATTAATGACCACTTGTGAATGCTTAATGAATGTCACATTGCTATAGATATATCCACTACTGCTATTATAAATTGGACAAATTATAGAATAAAATGTTCACTTTTCATCTACATAAACACTGGTTGTTGTAAAACTGTGACCAAAGAAAAATATACTTTTTTAGTTTTATTTTCTATAGTTTGCATAGAAAACAAAATTATTTTTGCACGGTGATATTGCCAATAGAAAGCCTTGTTTCTACCAAAGAAAACCAAACTAAAAATTGTAAGGGGTACACAGGTGTGAGAGATAAACTGGTTAATGACAGCTTAAAATATACCTTGCATCAAAGTGCACTATGCAGGAGCAGCTTTATATGTTATATGAGCTCCTAGGCTTTCAGAGCATCTCATTGGAAAGGCTGCAACATTACCATTATCTAGGCCCACAGGCAGAATCTGAGGTGTAAGATAAGTATATTTTTTCTCTTTCACCTAATTTGTCTTTTTTTTTACAGGTGGTACTGCATTTTAACACGGAGGGGGTCTAAAGTTAGGCAGACTTTGCATTTTCATTCAAGGGCCGCTTTAAGTCCCTCACAGAGGCAAGGGTTTTAATTCAGCCTTTTAATAAAACTTAGCATCATTTATTCTTATTGAACATTTTTTTACATTAAATTGTATTCGAAAGAAACCAATTTGCCTTAATCTTCAAGCTAAAACATTCAAAAATAAATTATAATATGGAGACTTTTATTCTACATAAAGAGAATAATAATAATTATTTCCCCAGAACTTCCAATAGCAGACATCAGAATGGAAAACATTATAAGTTAAAGTGAAGAAGGTGGAACCAAAGTCAAGCATGGGCCCCCTGACCATGACCTGGCCTTGTCATAGTTGCACTCTCTCTTGTTGTCATGTCTTATTCCTTTGATATTGAGAAGTATGTATAACTGATATTAAGTCTGTCTTCTTTTTATATTTTATCTAGTATGACTATGAACTGATTCTGCAATAGAAAAAATGTATGTAAAACAGTAATTAGATAAAAGCTGCCTGTTACTCAACAAATAACATTAGTGCAACGAGATAAGAAAATCAATTCACAAATCAGGTGAAGTGGCAAATTGCTAATTTTTGGATTGGCTTGACATTCAGTCTTTGCATTGGATTCCTGATTCGTGTGATTCACTGAAATGTCCAATCCTCAACCATCACTAAGAATGTGTTAATAGCAAAGGAAAAAAATACATATTCCAAGTTTGAATTAGGCACATTGACAGGGACATCATTACATATTCCATGATCATTAATTTGTCTTGTTAAATTCTATTTTTTAGATATACCGTTCTGTATAATGGACATCACCAGGAGCAAGACAAACTTCCTATCCAAATTGATCCAGAGTCACAAGAATCTTGTTTTTAGTAAGCAGCATACACACCAGAAGCTCAGACTGCTGGATCTCCACAGTGAAGTCAAGCATAAGGCATGAATGTTCTGTTAATAACTAGACTGACTGTGGAGGTGGCATCAAAGTCTCAAAGTCAATTTTAGAGTAATAGTATATTACATCTGAGATGGAGTTCGTTGAAGACACTACACATTTTCTCTCCAGAAGCTCTCGTCTCTCACTGCTATCCAGAAAAATGTGTATTCATACGCCTGGGTCAGACAATCCACATACTCTTTTTGCTACAATTAATTTTCTACGACAGCACTTAAAGGTTCATACTTGTAGCTTAAGATTGTGAAGACCAATGAGAATTCTGTATTAGGTGTGCCTGAACATAAGCAGGAATACCAACCAAAGACTAGAGGCTGGATAATCAGAAAATTGGTGTTTTTATATGTACAATAAATATATATATATATATATAAATATATGTATTGTGTGTATATAAATATACACATGTATACTTCCCAGTGCCTAACCTTAAGGGAAACTATAATACAGGCATTGTGTCTGCAGAGATCAGACAGGAGAACATCCATTACTGTGTATTATATGGTATATCTGCATGTATTATTTGAGCCGGACATCATTCACGTTAAATTGGTTAGTAAGATGGCATTTTAATAATTTATGCTTGTACAGATTGGCTGATCAGCAATTGTTTCATCTGCAGGATCTACCAAGAGCTTCCGTGTTCTTTGTTAAAGACAAAAAAAAAAAAAAACAGCTGAAATAGGTCTGTGATTATTTAAAGGTCAGTTTAACTTCCACAAAAATGTGTTTCATATAACAGTGGTGTTCCTGGGGTTGTACTCTATAACAGTATCTTGTTAGGGACAAAGTACTTTGTGCATTTTATAGTAAAAGGTGAAGCAGCTATATACTGAGAAAGACACATTTCATTTCCTTTTCCACATGTACATTTATACAATTACTGTTTACATGGATTGAGGCCATTTCCTCTCATTTTGCTTCATTTTAAATGTAGTTGTATACAATGTTATTACAGGCTAACATAGTGAAATGATGTACTAAGAACCATAACAACCAATGACTATCCAGTTTTTAGAAACTTGGTGTAGCCTGAAGAATGAAAGATGGGTTTCAGTTGGCTGCACAACTCCTGATTCATGTTGTGGGAAGCTGCACATTGATCTTTGCCGGACTATGTTTTTAAAGAACAGACTGATGTTATATACTGGATTCATATAAGACATGGCGAAGAACAATAACAACGTTCTTTATATTGACAGATTTCAGAGCTCTAAATTAGCCTTATTTATCAAGGAGATATATTTATATGTAAAGTATATTTATAAATATTGCATATAAATTAAGCAAATATTTTCTTAAATTGAACAGAAATTAAAATTGTGGCTTTTTTTAATGCAAAAATGTGTTTATATTAGAAGCAAAATATTTTATTGACTGTGAGTGTACAAAAGTTTGCCTCATGATGAAAGAGAATCCGGAGGCTCTAAATCAAACATAGGAAACTCATACCCCCTGACGCTGAATACTGAAAAATGGCCTGGATGGGAAGGGGGTTTAACACCGCGGATGTCAACTGGTTAAAGGGCATATAACACCAAACTTTCCTTTTTCAAGTAGAGAAAGAGCTAAAACCCCTGCCAAATGATTTGTTGCTATCTGTGTTGCATTGAGTAGATTTCCCTTTACTTGCTGTCCCAGAGATGCAACAGAAAAAGTGAGAGGAATTCTCTTTGATGTCACTGAAACAGGTTTTACCTTCAACAGATTTACCCTCACCTCTTGTTTCAGTGACAACCCTAGAATTTTGGATTTATCATCACTGTCTGCACCAGAGGCAGCGGTCACTGAGACAATTACAAAGAGAAGGTTATTCAACCCATGCAGTGACACAGACAGAGAGAAAAATTTTCCAGGGTTCCTAATCCTCCCCTACTCTATCCAAAAATGTTTAGGCTGTACATACACGTTAAGCCTCCAGGCAGGGTTGTTCCATTTGTCACATTTGGTTTGAGACAGAACTTATTCCTCTCTGCATTCAGCACCTATTCTCTAGCACCTCAGCAGTGAGGTATGGTCATACTGTATAGTCAATGATAACAAAGTAATGAAAGACTTGTAATACTGCACTGTATCCCAAGTATCCACAGTAGTTGAGTTCTCTATCTGGTGGAACATTACAAAAAGAGATTTTTGTTTGTATCGTTTCATGCTCATATTGCACCAGCTCATTGTGTTATTGGTATCAGTATAGCACCTTCTAGATGTACATTTTATTGAAAAGTGAATATTTATGTGAGCAAATACCAATGCAATGAAAACATTAAAATGTATGTGTGACACATGTAAACAAAGTAGTCTGAATATTTCCTTATTTTGCAGATGGACCTAAGACGTACATATAACCTAAGCAAGAGAACATATTAATATACGGTATCTACATGGTAGCTTGATGGGAACAGAACTATTATATTTGAAGTCAATCTGTTTTTGGGAAAAGGAATGGTACACTTCAATGACCCCTTTTCATAGTAGCTAGGAAATAAAGCCCTGTGTAAGCTCTAGTCAGATCTCCAGTCAGAGCTTACACAGGACAGACTTTCTTTACTCCCCAAGTGACAGTGTACCTGCACTGTAACATTGAGTGAATTACATGCTCTTCTATACCTGAAAGCAGTGGGTATGTTCTTCACTCCTGGCAGCTGAATGGATTGGTGGGCGAGAGAAGGAAAGGGCAGTATATGCTGCTGGCAATCTCCGTGTGCAATGCGCATTAATATTTGATCATTTTTACTCTAGAATCTATTTGCCATGGAGTAATTCACAATACATGTCTGAGGAACCAAAGCAGTACATTGAAAACTAATCTTATTGCTAATCATCATAGTAATACATCATAAAAGAAAACATACTGAAACTATGTAGAGGCTTCGATTATTGACTTCTTTATGAAAATGCTAGTTACCTTGTTGCTCCTGATTTAAATGTTTTTGAATAACTGACCTCGAGCAAGCATGCAGCAAGTTGTCAGAGTGAAGTCAAAACTCCTGATCTCCATACTTGTTCTTGTACAATGGCCAGGATCAGGATAACCAGGCATTCAGCATTTTCAAAGAAGAGTTAAAGTGACATTAAACCCTCAGATCTTTTAACATAAAACAATACTGTAATGTGTGCCTTACTGTAATCCATGGCTGTTTCCCTTCTCTTTGCTGCTCTTCCTTTTATATCTGTATCTCTTCTCATGCTGGGCAGAACTTCTGTTTTGCAGCAGACTGCATTGTCTTGGGAATGGATACATGGTGTCTGTGTGTAGGTTTGCAACCTGAGCCAGCACTACAGGAAGAGGCAGTCAGCTGCAAAGGGAAGTTCTCCCCCAGCATAAGAACACATGAGGATTTAAAAGGAAGAGCAGCAAAGAGAAGGGAAACAACCATGGATTACAGTAAGGCACACATTACAGTATTGGTTTATGTTAAAAAATCTGAGGGTTTAATGTCACTTGAAGTAATGGCTGTCTACACATTCTCTAATTACGGGTTTTGTGTAAACTTTAGAGGGTATTTCCACCTTTGCAGTCAAATTTGAAAACACCTATTATAGGTTTGTAAAAAATCATTTAAAAATATTCTTGTCTTTTAAGTTAGAACAGCCTGCAGTGTGTAGTTAGGAGACATCCTGAGAGACTATTGGATCATTACAACATACTACATACAATGTACCACCCAAGCCTTGAAACCTTTAAGTTTTTGTTAGGACAGTCAGTTTGCTCGAGTTTAAAACTGATAATAAAGATCTGCCAGCATGGTACAGATAGAATTAATTATAGTAACCATGACTCCCTAACATTACATAGAAGAAGCAAACAAAGTAAAATGTATCAGCAAGTAAAAATGTATGCATCGATTTTTCTGTTTAATCATTTTATTGAGAAAAGTTTTTCAAGGCTACATTGGTTGCCAAAGCTGGTGCTGCATTTTACGTGATGATGTTGGCTAGAGGGTGGCCACACAACCAGAAAAAAGGAGGGGCTTTGGAGGACCAATGTTCTGTGAGGAGGCAGCGAGTGAAGTAAGTTAAGTACTGCACACTATTAGTGCCCCTGTAGACCCAACAATTGGGATGACTACCATTGTTTATTTTGTATTGCTACCCAGAGTTTCACTTTAGCTCACAAGACACAAATAGAGAAACTGAAGCAGAAATTCGGGATTCCAAGAACCATATACACAGAAGGGGTCAAAAATGGCAGCCTACAAATTCCCCTCAGTTTGGTCAGTAAACATGGTTTTTACCATTACTGCACATCATTTTGGGGGAATAGAAGCATGAGGCTGTTTAAAAATTCTATTGAAATTGTTGACAGGACCACTAAATGTCAGAAATAAACATTTTAATTCGACTTGAAATAAAAGGATTGTGTAGCACTTTACACATTATGTATCTCTGTGAACTACCTGCTTGACATAGCTCATAAAGAAGCAAAGAAAGATTGACTCTGATTAGTCATCCTAGACAATGTCTCGGTAGATTGTAGCTTTTAATCATCAACGTGCTTGCTTTTTAGTACTCAGATAAAATTGAACAGTTGATGCTATAGGTAGAAAAAAATCATACCATAAAAGTAAAGGTGCATGCAGACATAAGATTTTAAGATAAAATGTTTGTTGCCTGATCTAGCCATCAGCAAACAATAGTATGTTTGTGACTTCTCCAAAAGCCCCCAGACCGGAAGTTCTCAGAAAAGAACTTGATGGTAGCAATGGGTGTTCTCTGCCCATCACAAGAGAACCCTGGGTAAAATAATTTGGTGGATGGATCATGCTTACATGACCACCACCCAGTGGCTATGACTAGTTTTAGGGAGGCCATAGGTGGGACAACCTCATTGTTAAAAAGATGCATTAAGCCTTAGGTTCCACTTGGACCAGCTACTACATACTATATAACCTAATGTACATAAGTGGCACTTTTGTAATGATCTATAGATAATTATTATAGATTATTATTATTATTATACAGGATTTATATAGCACCAATAGTTTGCACAGCGCTTTACAATAAAAGGAAGACATTACAGTCACAATACAATTCAAAAAAAGATGGTAAGGAGGGCCCTGCCCGTGAGGGCTTACAATCTAAACGATAATGGAATAAATGATACCCACCTGCACACACATTTTCCAAAAAAGTTGAGAAATATTGATGTGCAATAACAATTACTTAGAATTGTCAGATGCTCTTGTTATTGCCCCTGGAGGGCCTTATGTAGTCTGGGTATTGCTAATGTTTAGCTTGGACCAGATTTGGATCTTAGTATTATGTGTTTAGTTTAGAAGTAGAACTACATCCAGAACCTGAACTAATTATCTACAAGTGCACACATATCACTGCTTGAGACAGTCTGACCTGACATACTTTATAATCAGGCTGATACGTTTATTTTTCAGTAAAAATCAAAAACAGCAAACAGTAGGCATCTAATGTGTCTATGGACACCTTAAAGGAAACCTGCTATGAGAGAAATACCTGAGCCATTGCTGACCTCCTTCTAGACGGAAATATATTGGCAGGGCTGTTTCTGTGTTCAGTACCTTTCGAGTCTCTAATCCCAAACAAACAAGTAAAGTTCAAATTTCTGATCAACACACTTGTTCCAGGTCTGTTGGGTGACTTAGGAAATATGGAAGCCATAAGATCAACACAACAGCTACCATTATCAAAAGTGAGTCATCAAGAGACAGTAAGACAAATTGCTTTAAACATTCTTAAAGACACTCTGGGGGTGATTTACTAACCTAAACACACACACACACCAGGTGTGTGTGATTTTCACACAGCAAAACGTATTTATCAACCAAAAAGTCTCTAAAAGCATATTTCCACTAATGCCATATATGGAAAAATCATGCACATGATGCATATATAATGCTGCTTCACAGTTTAGACAAAAATGGTTAGCTCATGCATTTACATTCCTTGCATTCATCAACGCAAGCAACACAACATAGAGCTAATTTACCCAACATCACCTTGGAATTCCTTCAGGGCTTTGCACAACACACCTGCTGGGTGTGTACACATTACAAAGGTGTTTAGATTCCACCCATAGATCATGCTGGTAGGGAACACACTGCAGAGGTGTATACACGTTCGTGGTGTGTTTATAAGGTTAGTAAATCAACCCCTCTGTCTCTAGAACAAAAACATACAGTTTTGCCCCTCACATCCTATTCACTATGATGGGCTGCTTGACTAGCCATTAGTAATGTGCAAGAAAGATGGGGAAGCTTTGGCATTATCAGGAAGTGCCAAGGTTTGCCTTTCAGAATAGCTTTGAAATTCAAATATACTGACAAGCTTTTTGAAACTGCTGCGATTATTTGCAAGCATCAACAGGTGCCAATACTTTATACCTACAGCAGAGTGTTCCTCTCTTATAGAAGTACTACAGAAGAACTCTTAGCATAGCCTCCCTAATAACCCTACACCTAGCAGAGATGTAAAATCATGTGTGGACATGGTGTAAAATCATGGATTACTGGAAGGTTAACATGCACCAATAATTCTATCATTAATGTCCTAAATATCAATTTTCCAAAGAAATGACCCACATACCATAGCAAATGGTTAATTTATGTTTCAAAAGCAATATCTATATGATTGGTTATTTTGGGAAAAACTCACCTAATGTAAGGTATATAGTAAGGACACAGAGTACTGATACCGGTGCTGTGTGCCCTGATTATCATGAAGCCAGGCAGCGGCTTCCTGATTGCCTGGGAAGCCGGGGTTCTATCGAACGAACACCGGCTTCACTTCCCAAGGCTGCCCGGCTTACTGATTGTTCAGGAAGCCAGGTTGCCTAGCAATAAGAGAAGCCAGCTTCCTAGCCAATCAGGAAGCCGAGTGGCACATCATGACCCGCCTCCCGGCTTCCTGATTGGTTAGGAAGCTGGCTTCACTTGTTGCTAAGCAGCCTGGCTCTCTGACCAATCAGGAAGCTGGGAAGCAGGTGGAAAGGAAAGGAAGCCAGCTCCATGCTCCCTCGGCACTGCCAGTCAGGCGGTCATCTCCGTCTGACTGGAAGTTCTGGTATTGGAGGTAAGTATCGGAGCATTTGGGTGAGTATGAGTACTCGCCCAAATACTTGGTATCTGTACAGATACTAGTATCAGTATCGGTGCATCCCTAGTATATAGTATTAAGTAGAAATTTAAAAAATGAAAAAAACAATTATTTACCCATAATAAAAAATAGATCATCCTATTCAAATGTACAAACATACAAGAGACGTGTCACATCTCTGTGGATAATAATGTCATTATTTGCAGAGTTTACATTTAGTGTCACACTCCAATTATCTATAGAGTATCATAGATAACACAGGTGCATAGGTGTGTTGCTGGGTTAATGTTGTTGTTATTGCTTAATGAGAAAAAAAATAATGACAGTCTTCAGCCTTCACATCCTCTCCCCACCAATTAGAGGTATTTATTCCATCACCTGTCTTGTGATGTGTTGTTTTCCAGGATTGTATCCAAGCACCCAACATGCAAACAAGTAATGACTATGGATCCTCCATTAACAACACATTTCCTCAGTCCATAAACATGATGGCATACATCTTTTTGAGGCAGGATACTATTAACTAATAGTTTAAATATCCTCCTTGCTAGGAAACATGTATATCACAGTTCTATAACAGCCCTCATGTATGAAGTCTCTGCTTTAAAGCCTAGCTCAAGGATTTATGCTATAAGCCATAGCTTTCTTCCCCTACCTCCCCTGCCTGATCCTTTTCTATTTAAAGAAATTTCCGAAATTAAAAATGCACTGAAATTAAAAGTCATTTTGTCACTGCCACCACCTTCTCCCTTGCTCACTATGTGGACAGACTTGAATAATAGTATCTACTATTATTTAATAATAGTAGATCTTACATCAGGTGTACACAAGCAGTGCTGTCTGGGGACTCATTTCCCAGCATGCAATGTTCTGAGATTGATGCAGGGGGGAAATAGACAATTTTTTTATGGGAGGGAATAAGACACTGTTCTTCACTTCATACATAAAGCCTATTAACCTATCTGATTGGCTACACTCATTGCTCGGCCCATACATTTCTGGTGTCAACAAAAGTCAATTGAAAAGCAGGAAGGGGGAAAGAAAAACAGCACAATGGTCAGCATGGATAAATGTCAATACATGCATCAAGATACAGCATTCCTTGGCTGGCAAAATCCAAACAGTGAAACTACTGCAATGATGAAAAGAAACTCATGTGGATTTCCAGAGCATTCAGAGGTAGTTCTTGAGACATTAATTACCAAGTGTATAACAAAGCTTACATGGAATACAGGAGAGGATATAGACTAATAGTGGAGGAGCAGCAAGAGGGGGCAAAAAGAGAAACATACACAGAGCAAGGCAGTCTAGGTCCATTTATGGGCTCAAACTACTATGTATTAATGATTTAGAGGTTCTGGTTTCCAACTAGGTGGTGGCCTCTGAGTTTGAGAGTGAGTATGGACCCTCAGACTGATTATGGGAATGAGAGGAAACTCAATGTGGGCATATCCATAAGAAGGATCCATGGGACCCATTGAGCATTAAATTGTCTGGGAGGAACAGTGACATCATGCAAAGAAATTAAATAACCATGTTACAGTTGCATATATTCAATTGACATTAAACATTTGGCGGACAGTAGGTCTTCTTTAATTAACCACCCACAATATTCAGCATGAGCCACCCTAATTATTTCTCCTGTGAGTTTCTGAAGATCTGAAAAACTTGAAGTGGTAAACACTGGTTTGGAGGAGCAATCATATTATTTGTTAGAAACATTTATACATTTAACACTTTGCGTTCCATGCGTACCTTTGTTTCTTGACCTAAATCTTGTTACATTATTTTATTTTAAATGCGTTACATTGTAGTAAGCTCATTTTAGAACCCACTCCAGACAAAAATTAAAATTGTATTTATTATTCTGGAATGGGCTTTGTGCAGTCTATCATTATTTTGTCATTATTTGTTGCTGTGGAGGAAATAATACAGAGGAAGGAATCTGTCATACATATTTTGTGTTTTTTCTGATTCGATCTAAAAACAAACATGTATATCAGATTTTATTAAGGTATGGCTTAATTCAACCTGTGCATATTGTTCTGTTATGCTAAAATATATAAACTATGTAATAAAGTGTTGTATATTTTTGTCAATTGATCTACCTAATCATGTTTTTATATTTGTTTTTTTTATTTATCTTTTTACAGATAGTAGGCAATCATTATTTTTTTCCTTAAGTTGTTGTAAGCTCACACACGACAGGGCAAATAGAACAATTTAAGGAGGTGGAAAGATAATATTTATTTAATTATCTTAGTATCTGCAGCAGATACATTTCCTATGGGAGCAAAGTTTTTTTATAAATGAAAAAATCTATATGGCTGAACAGGAGAGTTTTAGGTGTGATGAGGCAGAAAGGAGATCATTCAAATTCCTAAACCTTTTTTTCATGGTCCCAGGGCCCAGAAAGCAGATGCTTGGAAACCAATGCAGTGATGCAGTGGGAGTGGCTGACACCTTTGGAGGCTACCTACCCTACAGCCACCCAGATCACTTGTACTCAAAAGCCATCTGCTTTAGAACATAATACCAAGATCATAGGTGTAGCAGCAGCAATGATCTTGGAACAACCACTTAAAGACATATTGTGTGTAAATTGTTTGAAAGTATTTTTAGGGAAGGTTGTTCATATCTTACTAAAATGATCTTTTTTTTTTTTACAGGCAGGTGTGTTTAAGTATGGATGTTGTAAATGCTATTGATATAACATATTTCGATTTTGTTGAGAGACGTAGTAATGTTCCTTATGGTACCCTGATCCTGAAAGAGAGAATAAGCTAAGGTCAGCAGTTGCATAGTTCCAGGATCAATGCTGGAACCATTTTTCATTATCTATTAATTACAGCTGCACTATGGAATTTTTTTCAAATAATTCTTAAAAATAAGCCCCCCCTCTACCGCCACACACACACATGAGTTACGTCTATTGTTTTTATTGGTCCTTTTTTAAAAAAAAATACCCTGAAATAACAGTATTAACCAGTTGAAAAAAAAGGGACGGACGGCACTGCTGCATTAGCGGGTTGCCGTCTCCAGACATCATTTTTTTTTCTGCTCGAGTTAGCGGCTGTTTAACATATAACCGATCGGCGGCTCTATAGCCAGCTGATCGTGTATATGTGCTGGTGTGTGACCCCTCCCCTCCCTCGTCTGCTGCCGCCGCCCCTCCTGACCCCTCACCTTCAATCCCGGTATCTGCCAGCCCATCTGCGGCCCGGGACCGGCTCGGGAGGGCGTCAGGAGGAAAAGGAAGGGAGATCAGCTCCTTGCTGATCTCCCTCCGGGCTGTGAATGCAGAAGTGATGTGTATTACATCACTTCCGCATTCACCTGTCAGTCATCTGGCTGCTATAGCTGGAGAGAATAAGCTGATGAAGCAGATCTCTGCTTCATCATCTTCTTTTGGGGTCCCCAGGTGACATTAGGGGTCCTAGAGACCCCTAATGTCTCCATAAAGAGGACCTGTCAGTGTACCTGTGCTATTATATAGGGGGATTTTTATCCCCCTATGTAATAGCATTAACAATAAGTGTAAAAAAAATATATAAATAAAAGAAAGTAAAAAGAATAAAAGTCACATATAAAAAGTTAACCCCCCCCCAAGTATTCAGCGCTGCGGTACTTTGACTGATATTTATTCCGTCATGCAACGCTGTACTGAAATGAATTTTATACAATTTTTTGGGGACAGATAGAGCTTTCTTTAGGTGGTATTTATTCACCACTGGGGGTTTTATTTTTTTACTATATTTCAGAAAATTTACTGAAAATTTTGAAAAAAAAAGTGTTTTTTACATTATTGATGATTATTACCCAATTTTTTGGTAAAATATAAAAGTTGGGGTCACATCACCGCGCGAAATCGCAAAAAACTACAATACCCAAAATTGGCCATAGGCGACGCTTTAAAAGCTTTTACCGCTCATCAGTTTAGTGTTATCAGTGATTGATGGCCCTAAAATTATCGCTCTCACTGCGACATTCGCGGTGATATGTAACATGTGCGGCGTAATGGGTGCAATCATCGTCTTCACAGGTATGCGCACCTAAAGCATGTTTGCATGCGTATGGGTGGGGGCTTTTAAATTTGTTTTTCTTTTTTTAAATTCTTTTTTTATGTGTGACTTTAATTTTATTTTGGAAACTTACTTTTTTTTTCCTATTTGTTTATTGTTTTCACTTAACTTTATTGCTATCACATAGCGGGCTAAGAAACCCCAGCTGGAGAGTGACACAAGAATGCGGAAGTGATGTAATATGCATCACTTCCGCATTCTGGCAGCGGAGAGGGGACTGGAGGGAGCTTGTGTACCGAACTCCCTCTGATCCCCTGTGGCAGCGGCCGTATGCTGGTCCCGGGCTCGCACCGGGCACAGCGAGCCCGGGACCGGCGTGACAACGGGAAGGGGGGGCCACATAGGGAGGGGGGGGGACATGGGCCGGCAGCTCATACAAGCGATCCACACGTTACTAAGCCTTGAGTCCAGCATGTTACAACGGGAGGGGAGGGCCGCATAGGGAGCGGCGGACACGGGTCGGCAGCTCATACAAGCGATCCGCTGGCTCTATAGCCGGCGGATCGCTTGTATGTTAACAGGCATCAGTGCCTGTTTTTAAATTGCCGGTGTTTCCCGGTCGTGCACGCCCTGCGGCGCGTGCAGGTGGGCGTGGCTGAGCGGATGTCTAAAGACGCCCGCTCAGATCTAGAGACCTCTCGGCCGGCCCTGAGGTGATTAAACTTAGCCCTGCCTTCGCCGCATGCATCTTGGGGCGAGCGCATGTGCAGTCCGAAATTTCGGCCGGGAGACGGGGAGAGACACAAGGTAAGTCTATGAACGCGTGCACCCGCACGCAGACACCGTGGGACAGAAAGTGCCAGCAAGGACAGAGGAGTCAGCGCTGGATCGGGGACCCGCAGCAGCGCTGGAGGGACAGATGAAAACATCAGGAAAGAAGAAGATCGGATTAAGAGACATCATTTAAGGTAAGTGCTGACATTGGGGGGAGGGAAAAAAGTTTTTGACTTTAATGTCACTTTAACTTAATCTAAGGTCATGTGACAGATGGTGGTCTGGTCCTTTTATTCCTAGCAGTGAAATGTAAGCAGGCACTCCTTCACCATCATGTACAGGGTCGGACCAGTGGTTACCACTAGTCATGCATTTTACATGATTAGGTTGTCAGGACATTACTTGCTATTTAGGTGGAACTTTTAAAAGTCAGTAGCATGGTGGCATATTAAAGTGACATTACAGCCAAAAATGTTTTCCCCTCCCCCACATGTAAATGTTAGCACTTACCTCAAATGATGTCTCTTATTCTGATCTTCCTCTTCTTTCCCCATGTTTTCATGTGTCCCTCCAGCGGTGTGACGTCACTCCGATCCAGCGCTGACTGCTCTGTCTCTCCGATCCAGCGGTGTCTGCAGCCGGGTGCACGCGTCCATAGACTTACCTTGCGTCTCTCCTCGTCTCCCGGCCGGGAATCGGAACTGCGCATGCGCCCGCCCCAAGATCCTTTGCGGCCTATATCTACTGCTTGCTAGCAGTAGATATAGGCAAAAAAACCGGAGGGTTTAGAACCCCTTTAAACAAGAACTCAAGGATTTTTTTAAATTAACCCTTGCAGTGGGGCTACCCCTGCATTGAAAGGGTTAATTGCTTGTTTGTGTCTGGGTGCTAAAATAACAAAAATATACTCACTCGAAGCTCCGAGCTGGCCAGTTGTCACAGCACCCCTCCAGCCTGTTTCCCCCACCTTGCAGCACTGTGTATAGACAATGATTTACGGGACCTTAGACTGCTGCAGTGGAGGGGGGGGGGGGCTCCAGGGACGAACCGGCTCAGAGCTTCTGGGTAAGTATGTTGCAGTGTGGATACAGGGCCTTAGGCTGCTGCAGTGGGGGGGGGGGGGGGATGTTGGAAGGACCAGTCTAAGAAGAAGCTGGCTTGGAACGTCAGGTAGGTGAGAATAACTTTGGTTTTTTTTTTGTTAGCCTAGACACGAATGAGCACTTAACCCTTGCAGTGCGGGGTAGCCCCACTGCAAGGGTTAATAAAATATTTCCTGGAGTTAAAAGAAGGCTCTTGACAAAATGACAAGAGGGGTAGTCAAATGCAAAATTATTGCAAATACAATAAATAAATGGAAATTAAATGTAGCGCTGAATCTGTAGGATTATCATCTAGGTCGGCGAAAAAGCATTACTCCCCTATAAAACTAAGCAGCATCACTCAATACCAAGCAGCAACTGCATAAGAAAAGTCTTGGGATGTATTGAAAAAAAGATAATATTGGCTCTGTATAAATTACTTGAAAGGCCACATCTAGAATATGTGGTCCAGTTTTGAGCTCCACATTTTACAAGGGGATTTTCCCTTACCTTAGTGAATGCGTTGACATTTCTGATAGAATTTTACTGAAGTAACATCCCTAGGATAACAACCATAAAGTTACTAAAAAATTGTACTCCTGTTTCTTCTTAGTACCAGATCCTTGTAACATAGGTAATTATGGTATCATAACAAGATTAATATTACCAAAGGGAATAACATGTAGTGGAACAATACATCTTCATGGACATTTTTATTGGCCTCTGGTAACCGATATTGACTCTGAATGTGGATATGAATTTGAAAAGCGCACAATCAAGATATCTCTGGAAACACCTTGAGTATTTATTTACTGTTACTGAACTATCAAACAGCAGTTTTGCTTTCTGTGGTGAAGAATCAATTGGCTCTGAAGAAAAAGCTTGTAACTAATAATCGTGTTCTTTGTGCATCAATAAATGACCTGTGGGCACAATAAAATAAAAATAAGTGGCAGCTGAAAGTTGAGATACTAAATTAAAGTTCTTAAAACTTTTCAAGTCAACACATTTTATTGTTGTAAAAACAATATCATAGTTTTAATATTGTATTTTTTTTCTTTTTTCTTTTTACATCTATTTTTTGTTTGAAGAATGCTTGTCATTTTATATCATTTTAGCAGTGTTATATTGCTTTGGCGTTTCAGCTTTGCTAATTAGACATGTGCGATTCGGTTCGTTCCGAAATTCGTTTCGGACGAATTTTTGGAGATTCGGATGCATCCGAATTACAGCTAAGACGAATGCAAACGAATCCGAATTCCCGATTTCCTGAAATTCGTTAGCGGTAGTCCGGCCAAAATTCTTTTATGGACGAAATTCGTTGCAGCAAAATGACATTAGGGGAAAAAAAAATTACATTTTTTTTTTACAGTCTGCAAAAGATGAAAAAAAAAAGCATGAGGTTCCCCCCCAATTCATACCAGACCCTTTAGGTCTGGTAGAAATGTTAGGAGGGACCCCCCCAGTTATAACACAAAAAAGTGCTTGGGGTTCCCCCCAAAATACCTACCAGATCCATAAGGTCTGGTAGGAATTTTAAAGGGGAACCCCAGCCCCCCATTATGGGGGGGGAAAAACGTGGGGTCGACCCTAACAGCCCTACCAGACCCTTGATCCGAGCACTGGCCCGGCAGGAAAGGGGGGGGGCAATCGAAGCTCGCCGCAAAAATTACATTCAGCCCGAATGTCAACAGATGGGCGAGTGAGACGTCACGGCTCGCTCCGGCCATTTGACATTCTCAGCTGTCAAATGCTACATAGCATTCGGGAACTCCCCAATACTATTCATGAGTTTCCGAATGCTATTCAGATCTGTGAGCCGAGGTGTCATAATTCTTTTCAGATGACACCTCGGCTCTTTTTTTGTGTCATAACGTGCACAAACTTTCATTTTCTCCTAGAACACCTACTACAAAATTTTCCCTCTACAACAATTCCATGGTTAAGAGGCAATAGTGTAGTGGTTAGAGTACTGGTTTGCCTTTGTCAAGGTTGCAGGTTCTAATCCAGGGCAGGGAGAGTAATGGATGAAGTTTTTTTTTTCTTTGCTTTTGAATTGGCATTCTCCTAACATTCCTACCAGACCTATAGGGTCTGGTATGAATTGGGGGGGAACCTCAGGTTTTTTTTTTTTCATCTTCTGCAGACTGTAAAAAAAATTATTATTTTTTTTCTCCCCCTAAAGTCATTTTGCTGCAACGAAATTCGTCCAATAACGAATTTCGGCCGGACTACTGCTAACAAATTTAAACGAATTTAATTTCGGACCCGAATCCGAAAAATGAAATAATGCAAAGTCCGAATCAAAACGAAACTAAACTAAACAAATTTTTTTTTTTGGTTTCAAAACGAAACTAAACAAATTTTTTGCTGGTGCACATGTCTATTGCTAATGATTTTTGTATAATAAAGTTGGCGACTGAGAGCTCTTAATTGAAAAATGTGATACTGCAAATTTAACCCCTAAAGGACCAAGCTTCAGATGCTTGTATTTCAGTTAAGGACCAAAGCAATCTTTGCTGTGTGTGTTTAACCCCAATCTTTCTCATTTATTGCACCAACACACAGTGGTGTATTTACAAATTCTGCTGCCCTAGGCAAGACAGCAACACCGCCCTCCCACCCCCGCCAGCCGTCACCATCAGCAGCAAACCCCCCCCGGGCTGACATTATGTGCCGCCGCCTCCCCATCAGCACAAGCCTAACAAGGACCACCCCCCGGGGCGATCACTCACCGGCAGAGCAGTCAAAGCACAGCCGACCGCTGCCTGGACACCGCCGAAGAAAGAATGCCTGGACACCGCCGCGAGCCGCATCCACGTTCGCGCAAGCCGCCGTCCTCGTCCCTGCCGCTACGATGGCCTCGGGTTCTCTCCCCTTCTCTTGAGCGCAGCAATTGCCGCCCTCGGGGAATCTGCCGCTCCAGGCCAACGCCTTGTTTGCCTCGCGGCAGATATGTCCCTGCCAACACATATTATATACAGTTTTTTTTAAAGGACAAAAAGGGCTTTAATCTGATGTGACATATGCATATATAAGTTCTCATTTAACGCATGATGGAAGCTTAGATTCTTAATCTTGCATAGGCAGATCGTACTTGCGATGATCGCAAGCCATGCCCCGAGGGGTGGGCTTCCGATGACCGCAATGCCGAACAGGCAGTGTGCGCTTGCGCACACCGGCCATTTCGGCTTTTATCTTACGAACATGCTACAGACCCGCCGAACATCGTACGATGCTCGGCGGGTTTTGAAACATGTTCGTAAGATTAAAGTCGTGCGACCTTACAGTAGTAGCGGTCGCACGGCTTCCACACACCTTACGATAATCGTACGATCGTGGGATTTCCCGTGATTATCGTACGATTATCGTAAGGTGTGTGGGGACCTTTATAGAGAGCTGCCAGGGCCTCTGCTTGATTGTATTTAGCCCAGCCGACCCCGACTTGCCATCAGGCATACCGAGCAATTCTGGGCTGGCGGGGCCTATTTTCATTGGTGGGACTGGAGCTGGCGCTCCAGTAGTCCCTATGTTAATACGGCCCTGATGATACCCAGTATCATTTAACTTACTTTCTACAAGACCAGGGGGTCAAGGACCTGCCCCCTGGAGGTGTGTCATGTTGCTGCCCCAGGCTTTAATACTACTGTAATGAATAGCTCATTAAATGCGTGCTGTTCAGTACAGTAGCAGGGGGCACCCACTGCCAGAAAGAAGAAGAGTTTGTGGAAAAATTGCCAGTGGGGTCTGCAAAGGACTTTGTGCCTGACCTGGAGGCCAACTCCAGCCAAAAGAAGGTTGCTTTGTTTTGGATACAGTGAAGATGGGTTAGAGTCTTTGACATATTTTTTATTTCTGTTGGCTTCCCTTTTTGGGAGACTTCTCCAATCTCTCCAACAAGAAAATGGATAATACGAAAACACATTTTTAGTAGGGTGGGGGAGGGTTAAAATGTTTGTCAATGTTTTTATTGCTGCTTGTGCATTCCTGCACTGGTGACTACCACTCCTTTCATGTTATGCACTGGTGTCACAGGGAGGGAAAATCTCAATGGGGTCACAGAGAGAAATGAAAACATAACATATTTAAAGTCTTTCCTGATATAGCCAAAACTTAAATAAACAAAATAAAATCTGTCTGTAGTTTAACACAACCTTGCTTATGGTACCACCATATGATTAGAGAAGCTGGAGGGAACGCTGTCACAGCCGGCCATCTCAGGGGATTTGGTGAGCATAGCTTTGTTATTTTCCTCCCTAGGCCAAAGTGAGCAGTTAGCGTTGCAGGAGTAGCCCCACTGCAAGGGCTAATCATTTTCCATGGAGTTCTGTTTTAATGTTGGATGAAAATAAGAGCAAAACACCTGTCAAACCAATTTCAACCAAAACCTTATTTCTAATTTTGAGAAGATTGATGGATAGTTACAACTTCCAATTTGTATTGCCTTCCCCATTGGGGAGATTTAGCCTCTCTATTTTTCCTGGTTACCCCCTGGTTGTCCCCTCACCTCCTGTGCCACTGGCACAGGAGGTGAGGGGACATCTACCTATGGAGACACCTGTTCCAGTAGCAGCTGCCAACCGTGGACATTTCCCACACCTTGGAGATTTTTTCCTTATTTCCTGATTTGTCACTGGGACAGGAAATGAGGCAACATCTCAACAGGGATGCAGACAAGAACCTGACAGAGTTTCTAACCCTTCCTCAGTCTATTCAAAACCGAAATAAATTGTCTGAAGTTCCCCCATATACACCAATTCACATAATATAAATGTGTAGCATGGTAAATATATAGCTAGGGTCTTATAACTCAGAAAAATACAGCTTGCACTCAGTTACAAGAAGGACAAAGGACAAAATTGCACAGCCATATACGTTATTTGTTATTAACATTTGTTATGTTATTTGTTCACATGTCCTAAATCCAATTATACAGTATTGTAGTGAGGAAACATAACAGAGTATGAGAACAGCAGTATTTTTTCACATTAAAATAAATAAGCAAAGTATGAATTCAGTAGATAGCAGCTATTATTCAGCAGCTAATACCAAGTAGGCAACCCTGCTTTATTTGATTAATGCAACCCTGTCAAGGCACTTTTCTTCTGAAAATGATCCTATACATTTTTTCCAGGCCTGGATTAATTGTACTTGTCTATAAATATGCACTTGAGCTCCGGTTACAATTTCAGCAATATATCAAGAATGGTAGAATAATTTAAAAGTCCTCTTAGCAAAGCATATGTCTAAGAACCAATTCTGTCACAATGCCAGTGACAGGGAAGTCTTCCTTATTCCAGCATGTTATGTTTCTACCGACAAGGAACAACTGGCGCCATGACGTGGTGACACAACAGATGGACGCGTGTCTGGGACAGATGACACTGCGTGCAGTTTTTTACATTTTAACAACTTCTTGTCTCAATTTGTGTGACTGCGGGAGGAAAAAAAAGGTCATTTGGGCAGTAGATTTAAAGTGACGACTTATTTCTTATTTCTACCTTAAAAGACAGACATTTGTGCTTTGAGGTTTATATGAGGTGTAATATCTAAATTGACTTTAAGCTTCCTGAAATAAGCTAACTTGCTATTCTCTGCTTCCAATAATGATAACATTTATTTATACAGAAATATAAATTACATAGAAAAGATCAAATAGATACAAAAGTACAATAAGACAATAAAGAGAATACGTAGCAAGTCCATCCTCTAGTTCTGTGTCTTGGCTGGGCTCAGAGAGAGAGAGAGCAATATGGCTGAGCACTGGCTTTTATAATACACAGGACCCATTCATACATGTACATCGACACCTCTTTTACCCAGAATTCCATATGTCCCCTATAGGTCTTTTGGCCAATCCACATCCTCCTTCATATTTGTAAGCATGCATTGAAGTCCTCCAGCAGAGGGCACCATCGTACTGCAGGTCATTCCTAGGCCAAGTCAGCACCTTGTCCTTTGATCCTTAGATAATGGACAGCCTTGAGGGTGTCTTCCAATGCGCATATAACCCCCATCAGTGCGTGGCATCCTGTCCAGATGAAGGAATCTCACCTTTATCACTTCCCTTGTCCTGCGGGGATGAACACCTTGGCCTCCAGCACTTCCAAAACACAGCTGGTTTCTTTGATGAACCATACAATCTTAGATTCAATATTTGAAGATAGATGTTCGGCAGTTTTAGTATATGAAAATGTTGTACCTTCCAACATAGGGCTTTGCGAAAAAAAAATATTTAGAAAAATTTGGAAATTGTCCAATCAGGTCAGCAATTTTACAAATACATATACATAAATAAAAACATGAATTGCATGAATTGGCATGGCTATCAAGAGGTATAATGAATATATTTTAAATATTGCATTACAAGCAACCATACCAAGTTAATATAAATCTAATTAAATTTGTTATGAAACATATTACAATAAAAAAAACAATCAAGCCTGATATTTTAATTCAAATATGATTAGACAAATTATTCCATATATATTACAGATCATGCAACAAGCTTAAAGTGTATGTAAACCCGCCCCAAAAAATGTCCCTAAATGTGGTGGCTGCATTATTTAATTTTTTTTTTGGGGGGGGGGGG
>NW_017306375.1:2156324-2216264 GCF_000935625.1 Nanorana parkeri
GGGGGGGGGGGTAATAACCTTTATTTTCACCTGGCGATCCTGCAAATAATACACTCCCTTTTATTGAAGTGACTCATTGTACTGTGTCTAAAGAGAGTCATGGCTACCACCCAGACTGGACTTTAAACATATCTGCATCTGTTTATCTCCATTGGGCCATTGGGGTGATAGGATTAGTAGCCTACACAAGCAAGATAACTATGACCTATGTCATGACCTGCCACCTGGCTTTCTGATTGGTCCGGAAGCCAGGCTGCCTCGCAGTGTCGCAAGGCAGTGTGAAGCCAGCTTCCTAGCTAATCAGGAAGCTGGGAGGCAGATCATGACGTACAGCCAGCTTCCTGATTGGTCAGAAAGCCAGGCTGCCTCGCAGTGTCTCAAGGGAGTGTGAAGCAGGTGTTCTTTCAATAGAACACAGGCTTCCCAGGCGTTTAGGAAGCTGGGCAATGGGTCATGACTGGTGGTGCCGCTGTTTATTTGCACAGACATCAAAAGGAAGTTCTTACAAAAAGTCTACAGGATGTGTGCAATGCAGGAAGAGAAAATGAACAAAGTAAAGGGGAACATTATTTCAAAAAATGAAATCCTATTTTATTTACAGTGCTTTAAAAAACGAAGGTGGCCATACACTAGTAGATTTTCATTCGAAAAGTTTTGTATCTGCCCCGAACCATTTTTCGATCATACCTAGACTTCCCCATCAAGCATAGTCATGTCGATTTTGGAAATCATTCACTAGCCATACTAACCAACCAATTTTGGAAAAAATTTCCATTTTGCGCATGTGCTTTGTTCGTGCCGATATTTTTGACGAACAAAAACCCCACTCATTCATCAATTTTTATTTGGTCAGAGAAAAAATTCCAACTGGACCGATCGAAAAATTTCGATCACAATATCAAAAACGAAAATCGGTGCTGTACCATTAACTGTTCGACCTTAATTCGAAAGACCCTTTGTGTATGATTTCCGATCGAAAATCTAACAATGTAACCTTTAGTATGCTTTTGTGAGAGTTTAGTTCTACTGCAACAAAATTTTTAAGTGTATGTCCAGGAATTACCCTAATTTACCAACAATATTTCCTCTTTACAGTATGGCCTGGCATATTTGTTTTTTTTTAATCTTAATCCTGTAGGAAGTAATAGAATGTATTACTCCCTGTGACATCACCACCAGGGACAGCTGCTGGGAGGTCAGTTTTGATGAAGGTCACCTCCAGATCTACATATCCCTAGAGTCCTTGAAAGTCAAGGTAGTAACATTGTTTTTCTGGAAATGAAAGGTATACAAATAATAAGGGCATTTATTTAAATTAATTACTATATAATATATTACAATTTCATGCATTAACTGCATACCATTATCAAAAGGAAATATTTCTCATGATAGTCCTTTGATATTCAAAACATAATTTCCCATATATTACCACAATAGCAACCAAACCTTATCCAAACTGGGTAATCTCTGCTGTAGAGCCAAATATAATTGCAGATCCAATGCCATTATATATGATGAATTCAGTCTTAAACAATTTGATGAACCCTAGCCACGAACAGCTTTAAGAAACTGCAGCCTACTTGGAATGTATCATTATTTTAAATCTACAGCATACAATAAAGTTGCCAAGCTGATGATGTGATATTTGTTGTTTTATAACAAACTTCACACAAAAAAACTGCAATACTTTTATTTTATGTTCACACTAGTCAAGCCTTCAATTGCAAGTTTTCACTGTATCTGCAAATGTTTGATCCAGATAGCACAGGTTTGAAGCTACAGATCCTTATTACTTTATACATCCAATTGCCAGAAACCAATTAAAATGTTTACAGCTGCAAGTCCACAACGGTCATCATAGCACAGCATGTCTTAAGGCTGCCAATCAAATAAATCCACCCATGGTTTATATATCATGCTAACACATTAGAAGGAACCAGCGAGAATACAAATATGAGAGCTATAAATGTTGACTTGTTTTATGAAGTGTAGACACTGGGGCTATCTTCCTTGGCCTTCCCTTCCTTTCTTGTTGAGTCACTAACCTGGAACAAGCATATTCACATCAGGTGACAGGACAGCTAAGAAGCCTGCACCTTTAAAAGTAAGTCAGCAATGCTAGAGCTACAGTATACCCACCAATTGCCCTTATTTTGTTGGAAAGTCATTTTTCCTAATGCTCTATCATGCTGGCAGCCATGGGTGGTGACCCTCCTTCCGTTCACCAGAACAGCCCTCTACTCTAACTTGCTGGACCTTGAGATGTTGTTCTCTGAATCTCTTTATTAGAATGTGGCTTAGCTAGATTTTTACCACAGATTTAAATAAACACATCCATCATGAAATGTTCCGGTATTATTCAAAATAAAAAACCTGCAGTAATCCTGCCTTTCCATGGTTTTATTGCTAGTTAATTCTCATGTGAGCTTGCAGAAAAGGTCAACAGAAAAGGAAAATTAGAATACTCAAGTCCATATTACAGTCTCTCAAGAGCATTCCGAGCATGAAACTATACTTTGGTATACACAGCTCTGTTTATGTGTTTTGAGCAAGCTAGGTTGTGGTATTCACAGCTGAGCACAACAAGAACCCAAATAAAGTTTACAAAGCAAGCAGTTGGCTTATTATCTCCTATTGGATTTATTATGCATTGCAGGACTGTCAGTTTGACAGCTGGTCCAGCTCTGTGTATCAGAAACAACAGTCAGTGCTCCTGCCCCAGTGTGGTCTGCTAGGGTTGGCTGTCAGTTTGTCATGATGATTTCAGCGGTCCTTAACCAAGGCTTTTTGTTTTGTTTTTGCACACACTATAATCCACATTTTAGGCCTGAAAATTACTTAAAACCCCCAAACATTATATATTTTCTGAAAACAAAGACCCCGTAGAATAAAATGGTGGCAGTTGCTAATGTTTATGACGCACAATATTAGCGCAACCCTTTATCAAACCCAAACACTTTGTAAAAAATGCATTTACACATTTGTTTTTAAATTTATTTAACCCCTTCGTGACTGACGACGTACAGTGTACGTCGCCAGCATCGGGGCTGTTTAAACAGACTCCCGGCGACTTTTGCCGCCGGGACTCTGTTTAAACTTGTAGAGCCGACTGTCGGCTTTACAACAGAAGCGATCCTGGCGACTTACCTGTCGCCAGATCGCTTCTGCGTCCCGAAGAAAAATTGCTATTACATAGGGGGGCTTGCAAGCCCCTTATGTGATAGCATACAAGTGGTGACACGTACCCTTTAAGTTGACATTAGGGGTCAATTAGATCCCTACTGTCAGCTTTCCACTCCAAATAAGCTATTGGAGAGCAGATTGTGCTCCAATAGCTTATTACCTGGCATCTGCAGCAGAGCAATGATGGCTGAGGGACTGGAAGTGATGCAATCAGCATTGCTTCCAGTCCCAATCAGCAGGGAGAAGATTGGCGAACGAATGTTCGCTTGTCTCCTTCCTCGCTTCCTACTGACATTCGAGGTGCCAGCTCCGGGCCTGCAGGAGGGACAGCCGGAAAACAAGGCTGGAGTGTCTGACTCGGGGGATGGGCACTGGAAGCAATCTGGCAGCAGCTCAGCCACCAGAATCGCTTCTAGTGTAAAGCTGACAGTCAGCTTTACACATATAAATAAAGTCAGGGCCCGCTGCCAGCGACGTGTGACATACGTTGGTGGCAGGGAAAGGGTTAAACCACCAGAGTGAAGGGAAGAAGGGGCTGCCAGGAGGGAGACAATGAAAGCAGGGAAGTAAAAAAGCTTTTTTCCTGTCACCTAGGCATAAATGAGCAGTTATCCCTTGCAGTCTTTTGGTTTGCCTGGAAAGAGGCTTAAATATTCTGCTGACCACTTTATATCACTCAAGGGCCATTAAGCTTTTTAAGATACCACTAAGCAAAAACCATAGCAACAATGTAAACAAAAAAACAGTACAATAACACTATAACTTAGTATAAAATAACACTTCAATAGCCCATTTAAAAATCAAAGCAAGTGCCAAGTAAAATATATGTATTGCAGCATGTGGAGTCCCACTCATTTTAGAAATACCACTGCTCTAGATATAACAAAAACGAAATATGCAGTGTGCAAATATAAATATACATTTAATACAGACAGACTGACTGCAAAAAAAGTGAAGGGACTCTCCTATACAGATGTTCCTCGCTTACCGACTTACCTGTTTTGCGACCACTCGCACTTACGACGGACCGCCGATCGACCTCCGACCTTGTGCATCAGTGGTGTCCTCCGATCTTCACTGCGGGTCCCGGTAAGTATTTTCATTGCCCCATGTAAAGTACACTGTTCAGTACTGTACTAATGCAGTACAGTACTGTATAGAGTTCTTCACTTAACGAACAATCCGTTTAACGACCTGGTCGTAGGAACGGAACTCGGTCGTTAAGTGAGGAATACCTGTACTGCAAAGGCAATAAAGGCATTGGAATAGTGTACCATATAGGTATTAAAACGTATGTATAGTCACAATTTTTTTTTCGTTTTGGATAGAGTAGGAAAGGATTAAAAACCCCTGTCAATTCTTTTATTGTTATTTCTGCCCCTGCTGGGTACATATACCCACATTATTCTACCAATTCTAGTTGTCACCAGCACTTGAGGTGAGGTAAAAGCTTCCCACAGTCACTTGCTTTCTGGTTCCCATGACAACTCTCTAAGAAAAGGAATTCCCCATACTTTTTTCAGATTTTTTCAAACTCCAGGACAGGCAGTGAAGTGAAATCTACCCAATCGGACACAAGTGGCAAAAACTAACATGGGTTTTAACCCTTTCCTGCTCTCAAACTAAAAAGAAACATTTTGGCTATTCATAAATGTTTGAATAGTTGAAATAGAACACTTCCCTATTCTATCCAAAACTAAAAAGAAAAGTTTTGGATATACTGTATATACCCTTTAATAATTTGAAATGAATCCTAATAAGCTACACTATGCCGGGGGGTCATTTATATCATCTTTTTTTTTTGTTTTGTTTCTGCAACATAGGACAATTAATCCCTGCCATTTATAACAAATTAGTCAAAACAGGTATGTGTTACCCTGTTCTAGTACCCAGTTAACCGGCAAAAATGATAAATATCAAATAAAAGGTGATACTGTCAATCCAGAAAGCAGGACTAGATGTGACCAGGTGCTGACAGAGAAGCTACAGGCCTGTGAATCAGTAGTGACATTGCTTATAGCTTTGTCCCTAGAGATTTTTTCATCAAACTGTAGTGTAAGCAGACACAGCATAAAAGGGAGTGGCAACTCTACTCTGAAATTAGGAGCAGTGCAGCATAGTTGCCACACCATCACAGGAAGCTGCATTAGGTGGACTTCAATAGCAGGATCAAAAGCTATTTATGGGACTTTGCTGGGGAACTAAGAAAAAAAATTGAGTGCTCCAGGACATATTTGTTAATGGGAGGCCATAGCTCTACTTTAAAGGGTAATTGCACTTTCCCAGGTGAATTTGGAAAAATTGAATTAACCCCTCCAATCTAGCCCCCTCTCCACCCCCTTGCTATACTTAACTTTGCGCAAATGCTCCTTCCCCTCTTAGAGTACTATTCATAATCCGTACACAGCATTTTTTATTTCGCTCCCAAATGCACTTATTGGTCAGTGCAGTCAGGTGCCATTTGCGAGTGAAATTAATTTCCAGCCTTCATCAGTTCAGTTGACTGCTCTGGATTTCCAGGGACAAGCCCAGATTTGAAAGGCATATCCTTAAAAGTTGTGAAAAAGTCCTTGGTATTCACATTGGTTTAGACATCACATTTTTTAAATATTTGCACAGTAAAATGCTCTTCTTTTTGTGTGTTATTCTTTTACTTTTGACTGACTGATGTTTTCAGGCAGTAAAGCACATATAGAACCAGCACAGGAAAAACCATATGGCGCAAAAGGAGATGGTCTTATCA
Organism: Nanorana parkeri; assembly: GCF_000935625.1. Lineage (NCBI taxonomy): Eukaryota > Metazoa > Chordata > Amphibia > Anura > Dicroglossidae > Nanorana > Nanorana parkeri. The sequence goes on from NW_017306375.1 coordinate 2,162,251, forward strand.
ACAGTGTCCTTAAAAAAGTTTGGCAACTGTGCATACGGTGGCAGATTGGAAGAGTCCGTCGGGTAGTGAGGACAGCTGAAAGGATTTTGGGATCCTCACTACCTGACTTGAGGTATGTCCATTCAGAACAACTTTTAAAATGGGCTTTAAAGATCAGGAATGACTGTGCACACCCTGGGAATCATTTGTTCACATTGCGTCCTTCTGGTAGGTTACGTAAAATATTGACACACACAAATCCGTTGGGTAATAGTTTTTCTTACCACAACCGGGAAATAGTTTGAATATTTAGAGGGATAGGTTGGGAATTGGTGTGGTTTGTTTGATTTATATCGCACCAGGGGTTTTATAATTTTTTTTTATTAAGGTATTTTATGTTGTTAAAATTGCATGTTTTTAATATGTTATATATATATATTGTCATGTTGGGTTTTAGTATAATTATGTTATGGAATTTTATGCTGCTATATCTTATATTATATCATCTATCCTTTACAGCACAGTTATAAAATAAGAATTTATACTGATACATATTCGCCATAAAAGTAATTGTGAAACTGTTTTATGCTTTATGTATTTCCCCAAAGAAAAAGCAGGCAACAGATGAGTACAAACTTTTATAAAAAGAAAACTGAGAAAGATTTTAAAATAATTATGAAACATATTAACTTAACATAGTGGGTGATTGCTCACAGTCTACATCTGGTGGAAACATCAGCTGCGATATCAACTAAGACTCTGGAAAATTCTGCCCAGTCTTGAACTGTCGCAGAAAACCTGTCTGCACATCAGCATTGTTCATGCTGAAAGATACACATCAATTGCAATTGCATACATTATTTGATAGCAGTTACATAAGGACACAGCTAGATGCCAGGCAGACTTTTGATTTAATGGTATGGCGTCTATTTAACAACAGTGACATCTAGTGTTGGAGAATGTAACTTTAATCTGTACTTAAAGTAAGGGGTTCAGCCCACTGAAGATGGTTAATGAATGGGAAAGAGTGAGTCGAATCACCTTTTGGATTATTTTTCTCTCAGTGAATATGTATACCAAATTGCTAAAATAAATGTATGAATTCCAAGTGTAATTTCTAAATTCATTTAATTATTTTTAATTCTACTGTAGTGCTCACCCTGGAAGGATCCATTGTGAATTTTGGGTTCTTCTGTTCCACACCAGGATAATCTGGCTAAACCAGATCCAAAGCACACCAATACACCTTGCGGGTTTCTTTTATAAAGGCTTTACGGAACCGACTATATCCTATCGTCACAGATAACATGTAGAAAAAAATCCTATTTTTGCTGTCTCCTGGGCAAAAATGAGCAGTTATCCCTTGCACTGCAAAGAAAACATTTAATCTCCCTGGCTTTAATGTTAAGTTTTGTCTGTACCTACACTGTATTTTTTTTCAACTAACAGACTACCATATTTATTCCACCTGAGAACACTGGACGGAGCTTCTTCATTCAACATTGTACTACTTGTAGTGTGTTGGTGTTATGAATTTTGGGATTAGCTCAGTCTGAAAAGTGGCATGTATATGGTGACGGTTTGCCTGGGATTCTGTAGAAAGAGATTGGGATAATCTGGCGAGTTCAGTAGAAAATAGAAGGCTATTTATGTATATATCACTTTTCAGAGGCGGCTTAGAGATGGTTCAGAGCCTTTTCACAGGTGTTCCGAAGGTGATAATGCTGCCTTCTGAATGCCTGCCAACTACAGGAAGATTAAGCCCTCGTTCACACCTGAACGTTTTGTAGCACGTTCTACGCTCGACGAACGCTCTACAAAACGCTCAAACATGAAAATCCCATTGTTTTCAATGGGTCTGGTTCACACCTTGGCGTATTTCAGCCCGGCCCTAAGGCCCCATTCACACTGAGCGACATGAAAATCGCGCAATTTTGAGCGATATTGCGCGACGAGCGATATTGAGCGATGAGATGTGAACAGCTCCATTGAAATGGATTGGAGAAGCTACATCGATCGATATCGGGTGGAAATATGAGCAATATCGCTGCAAAATTCGCTCGATAAATCGCTCAGTGTGAATGGGGTCTAATGTGCTACAAAACGGCCCACGCCTGAAAAGGTACATATACTACTTTGGGGCGCGAATCGCGGTAAAAAAACGTGCGACAGACGCGCATATGCAATACGCCTAGGTGTGAACCAGGACTAAAAGTTTTCACTTGCAGTGCAAGGGTTAACTGCTCGTCTGTGCCTAGTAGAAAGGAAAAAGCAGTTTTACTTACCTAATGCTTGCTCCCCCTGGCAGCTGGCACTCTCCGCTTGTCACCCTCTGTCCTAGCTGTGGACTGTCCCTCAGCGTCCTCACATATAATGCAGGGCTATAGAGCCTGCATTGTACTTGATGACATCAATGGTCCTTAGACTGCTGGAGCAAAGGGGGAGAAGAGGCTGCATGGATGTCTTACACCCTGGTGGGGGCCAGTGGGAGCTGGTATCAGATAAGTAAAACAGCTTTTTCCGGTCTCCTAAACATAAATGAGCGGTTAAAGCCTTGTAGTGCGGGGGTAGCCCTGCAAGGGAAAAATGTTAATTTCCCCGGAGTTGTGCTTTAAACATTTTGCATTAGTAAGCCAAGCATTTTTTTCTAGCATGATAATAATATACTTATAGGGCTAAATGTATTTATATTGCATCCAGGTGAGCTTTCTTGCTGACCTTATGAACTAGGAAGTGAACATTTTTATGTGACAATTATCATGTGATAATCAACTTTTGGTGTTGGGTTGTAAGATAATTTGTGCCCATAGTGTGTTTTTTTTTTAAGTATGTCTTAATTTTTCCTTCAGATAGCTGCACAATGTTTATTTTGTTGATTACTAAGCTCACTCTTGGAGATTGTTTTCCTAGATATAAATGCACAAAAATCATATGGTTCTTCCTATTATTTTCATATACTCTTGAGTAGGTTTGAGTCTTCCCTCTTCATCATGAATTCTCTGTACTGCGCAGAGGCAGGAACCAGGACACGAGAGGTTGTGATGGGACAGAGTAGACCTAGGACAGACTACATCCAGATATTCCTGATGTTTGGACCATGAAGCATATATAGCAATGTTTTAGATGGAGTGTAGGAGAGGTAGAACCCCTGCCCAATTCTACTGCTGTTTCCCTGCTCGGTAAATTCATCCTCTGAAGGATGTGGAAACCAACATTTTAGAGTTGCCAACAAAATAATATGTGGGAGACACCTGTTCCAGCAACAACTATCCAAGAGGGGAATTTCCCTCCCTTTTTCCCCCCCGATTTATTGAGTTTAGAGGATATGTACAGTTTTACAAAATCATTACATATATAGTAATGACAGCCATTATACAGTATCTACATTAAACAAAGGTACAAATAAAACTGTAAAACAATGACAGTCTTGTGGAATCTTTGTGTACATATACACAAGCAAAGCTAGTCAGAATATTAAAGGGACCACATAAAAAGGAACGACCCAAGTAAACGTTAGCCATATGCTAGAAGGCAAAAGAAAGTCAAAGTGTATTATTCTAGGTTGTTGGTGAATGTAGATCAGGGGTAACCAAACTCCAGCCCTCCAGCTGTGGTAAAACTACCAATCCCATGATGCATTGCAAGATTCCCACAGCCACAGGTATGACACCCAGAGACAGATGCATCATGGGATTTGTAGTTTCAGCACAGCTGGAGGGCCAAAGGTTGGCTACTCCTGATGTAGACGTTTACAGTATAAAGTAGGGATGCACAGATACTTTTCGAGTACCAGTGCAGATACTTGGCATTTTCATGAGAACTACCAGGGTTGCAGAGGTTGCAGCTGGGACCTGGCTCTGGCACTCCACCACTGTCCTGAAATCATTAGTCTGTATTGTTTTAGGAAAACTGTCACATGACAATAAACACAAATGTATCAGTACTCGTACTTGTAAGTACTCGGAAAGTACCAGTACTCGTACTCGCAAAACTGGTATCTGTGCATCCCTTTATTTATATTTATAAAAACAAAATCGTACATTAAAACAGAGATGTACAAATCCCAGGAGCTCCGTGTGCTCCTTACAAATGACAGCTGCCTCCTAATTTTTGAATTTTTCTCTAGTCTAGGAGCTCAAAAGTATCGGTACATGTACTCGTACTTGTACCGAGTTCTGTACTTGGTATCTGTGCAACCCTAGTATAAGTGGCAACCCTAGTTCAGTGGCCACATTACCTAAATATCTCGTTTAAACAGATAGCTTTAGAAGCCCAAACGATCCTTTCTATATTACTATAATGCAGTCAGGCTGCATAAACAGTCATAAATATGGGTTTCTTTTTTTATGTTTTAACAACTATTTGCTGCAGCAAGAGTTAAAATATATTGTGCCAATAGCTCATTAGAAAGAGGCAGACCTCTGCTCAACACAGAGCTCAGGGAGCATGAGGTCTATTGACGGGAGCACTGCGTTGAGGGTCGCATTGAACTGCTGGAGAGGTGGACTGCTGTGCTCGGTTTTGCGCTGATGTTTGGCTCTCTAGCATGCACAGAGCATTGTAAGGGGGCCCAAGACCCTTCCCACTTGCAAGGCACCTTCTCTCCATAAGGAAGGGACAGAGGATTAGTACCCCTTATTAGTCATTCCCAATGTTCCCAAATGCTGGCTGCTGTTTGTAAACAATCAGCCAGAGATGCTGGGTGAGGTCATAGAATGAACATGGTCAATAACATCACCCAGGATTTCCACTTCCATTACAAAATGTAAAATGATAGATCCCCAGCCCGCTGGTGTTTGGTATACAGGTGAAACTCGAATAATTAGAATATCGTGCAAAAGTAATTGCAGTAAGTGCTGCAAAAGGGGCCCAAACCAAGTACTGAGTACATATGCATGCTTGTACTTTTCAGAGGTCCGATATTGTTCTATGTACAATCCTTGTTTTATTGATTGCATGTAATAATCTACTTTTTTGAGGTTGTGGATTTGGGGTTCTTGGGGTTTTCATGAGCTTTAAGCCATAATCATCACAATTATGACAAATCACGGCTTGAATTATCTTGCTTTGCATGTAATGAGTCTATCTCATATATTAGTTTCACCTTTTAAGTTGCATTAGTGAAATAAATGAACTTTGCACGATATTCTAATTATTCGAGTTTCACCTGTATGTACTCTTACTGGAATCTTGGTGTGCTTTGTACATTTCTTTCAGATCTGTGCAGTAACCCAGCCTAATAAATTTAAGGTTCTTGTGTCGAAAGCTGGCATGTTTAACTCAGATGAAACAGTGGGCCAAGTTGAGAAGACTAACAGGGTTATTCACTAGAGGGTGATGAGAGTGGAGAAGGCAGGAGAAGTGAAAAATCTAGGACAACATAGCTGAATTGGAAAGTGAGCTGAATTGGAGAATTTTTCCAGGTAAGCTATGTTGGCCTAGATTGTTCACTTCTCCTGTCTTCTCCAAACTCTTCGCCCTTTTGTGAATAACCCTAGAAAATCTTCAAGGCGGTCGCATTATGTCTACTGAAAGCTGCACCTACTTATTGCCAGAAAATGATTATTGCACTTTGGAGTTTAGTATTATACCTGCAATATTTACTGTAATAGAAGAGGGCAATACAATATTTCCTGAGGTATTCAGCTAGAAAATAGCACAAGAAAAAGTAACTTATCAATGAAGTGCTAAGGGTGCATTTTTTTCCCTTACATCCTTAAACCACCGAGGGCCACAGGAAAGGAGCAAGAGCGCTGCATGTGGCTCATGAAACACCAGTCTGTACGTCTGGCAGTAAGCACATGTACCTTCCTCCTAGTTTTTTATAATATTCCAAGGTACTGGCATACTTCCACTATATTGTTATTCCAGGGTGGCCAGTTATAACTGTGCCTAGAAAAGGGCATGCACCACAAGTCACTGTGCCTAGAAAAGGGCATGCACCCAAGTCTATATTGCTCCATTAAGCCCACAGTAAAAATAAATAAATAAAACTTTGATTAAATTATTAGTGTCATCATTTGCCAGAATGTCAAATTGTAATTTCCATCACTTCCTTTTTCTCAGTTTTGAGGGGGAAATAATTGTGACATAAGGCTTATAATGTAGAACGGTAGATGGAGAACATAATACATGTATAGTTTTACTATAGCATACACTTTGGCTCAGTATGCAGTATACCAAGGGTGACCGTCACCTATAAATCACTAAGTATACAGTACTACCAGACGCATCTTTTCAGCACAGACATCCACTAAAGTATACTCAGTATTAAAGCATAGTCAGTTTGTAAGCAAACAGTCCAGTGTCATGTACAGAATGGGTATCCGGCGAGTATACACAGGGAATATCCAGTGTACAAATGGGTCTCTGCAATATATAAACAGACATACAAATGTACCACATCTGAAAGACTTTCCTACTGTATCATGTCATAGAGGTGTGCAGAATTTTAGCAGAAATCCTGACAGAGCTAGGTCACCATTCTTTAATAATTTTATTAAACAGGATTCCTGAAGAAAAAATATTTATGAAATTAAATGTTCCAGTAATGATATTTGGGACTGTGAACTGTTCAGCTCCATTTACATCTGCACTTTGTGTTCTATTGTGTGTTGCACTGCTAAAGGATAAATGAAGATTAATGGCTTTTTTTTGATACTTTCACTTTTGATATTTATAGGTCAGTGAAAAATATCCAGGATAATACATCTACATTATGTTACCACCTTCATATCTTTCCCATTTCCAAGCAATGCATACATGAAAATGGTATAAATAAGATAAAAACTAGGGATGCACCGATACCTATACTAGCATAGGTATTGGTACTGATACTGAGTATTTAGACGAGTACTTGCTCAAATGCTCTGATACTTAACCCCCCCCCTCCCAATACCAGAACTTCCGGTCAGAGGGAGATTTCCTCCGACAGGCAATGCTGCTAGCAAACAGGAAGTCGGGTGGTGAGTAATGAGCATCAGCATGAAGCCGGCTTCCCGGCCAATCAGGAAGCCAGGCAGCAGGTAATGGCCCGCCGCCTGGCTTCCAGATCGGCCAGGAAGCCGGCTCCATGCTCCCAGAAGTACTGGTATCGGTAAAACATTGGTATATAAATATCGGTACTCTTACTCGATACCCAAAGACTGGTATTGGTGCATTCCTAATAAAAACTAATAGACTGTATTCACATATAGCGGTTTTATAAGGCCTAAGGCCTTGTTCACACAAGCTTCTGCTTGTATAAAAGAAGTGAATGTAGAGCAGGCTTTTTCAAAGCATTTGCAGACGTCTCAGCAAGCTGTTTTGAAGCCTTTGAAGATCCATTCAGCTCCAGATTGAGAAAGCTAAGCACAGATCCTTAAGGGATTGTTGACTGTCACTTTAAACAAGCTGCTAGCAGGCTTAAATAAGCTTCAGCACTACTTGAAGGCTTGACAAAGAGGCTGCGCTTAGAAACGCGTAGCCGCCAGTTAGAGAAATCTCTGTGTTTACAGCGCTCCCCGGGCCTACTTTATGCCATCCTATTATTATTATACAGGATTTATATAGCGCCAACAGATGGTAACGAGGGCCCTACCCGTGAGGGCTTACAATGTAAAACTGTGACGGTGTGTCACTACAGCCGTGGACCAGCGCTCTGTGATCAGAGCGGTTCGGCACTCACACTCCCCCTGTTTTTCTGCCGCCACGGCTCAGCCTGGCCAGCTGAGCCTGTGCAGACGACGGACACCGCTCCCACGAACAGCAAAGGGTTCTAATACCACAAGCTACACGGACGTCAGATGAGCTCCCTAGAAGCATGCTGACATCTTAAACGCGAGTCATATACACTCCCACAGTAGTAGCGCTCTTTGTATGTGTGTAATTTTTGCTAATTTGGTCACAGGGTCCTTCTCCCTGGTTTAAAGAGCTTGCACACTGTGGATTTCATCCCTTGTCCAATTCCACTAAGTTTCACCCAGCGGTAGTGCGCTTATCCACTGTTGCCAATTTGAAGATGGTTGAAAACCCGCTGAAGTTTTTTTGAATTGAGTCTTTAGGATCTGTGTTTTAACACTACCAGAAAGGCTTTGAAGAGTTCTTTAAAGGTTTCAACAAAGCTGATCTTGCAAAACGCTTTACCAAAGAATGTTATACACACTGCTCTTAAAGGAGAACTATGAGGTGGATCTTAAAGGAGAACTATCATCCTCATAGTTACAGCCGACGTTTGTCAATTAAACTGTCACACGTCGGCTCAATAGATCGGGAAGCGAGCAAACACATACCGTCGCTCGCTCACTTCTCGATCATCTCCCTGAAGAGAGCCATGACCGTCACCCACAGCTCCCTGAAGGGATCTCGCCCCCCCGGGTACAGCTGTCTCTAGATAGGCAGAGCCAGCTGTCAATCACGCAGTTGGGTGGATCTCGACAGTAATGTCGGGATCCGTCCCGGCTGCGGCCCTCTCAGTATACAAGGCCCTGTCTAAACAAGGCCTAGGAAATATGTACTGAAACAAGAAGGCTAACAACTGGTCACTTTTTCGAATCCTAGGTGCCTGAATGGCTTAGGCTTCATAACTTTGGGTCACGGACTTAAAACAAGTATGTATATCAGAAATTTAGACAGAAGTCCAATACTTTTCTGAAGCATGACCTGGAACAAGTGTACAAATCAGGAGTTCTAACTTTACCAACTTTCAAATTGGCCTTTTCCAGGTCAATGACGGAGTATTAAAAAAGAACTATAGCCAAACCTTGTTGGCCTTAGTTCTGTTTTGGGTCACAGGAGTACATTTACTTATCTACTAAAGTCAGCATATGGTGAGCATATAGCCCGCTATATGCTCATAGCATAGAGCTGCAATGCAGCCAGGTAAGATCCCGACAACATTGTCGGGATCCACCCCGCTTCCTGATTGACAGCGGCCTTTGCTTCTCTAGAGCCACCCCTCCCATGTCTGTCCCTCCAATGAGCACCGGAGTATTGGGGAAGGTGGAACCCTGTGGGGAGCGGTTGTCTGCAGGGAGAAGCCATGAGCTGAGCGATAATCGGTTTGTGATCGCTCAGCCCCCGTTCACACCAAGGCTACATCGTTTCAGTGCGGATTACGCTCAGTGTTTTTTGCACGCACATTTCCAAGTGTATATCACACATTTTTTTTTAAGCAGATCTGTGACATATTCATGTAAACGGAAAATGTGAACGGGAGCTATAGGAATACATGCCAGCTCAAACTATAGCGAAGAGTACGGTTTACTATCCCAGTAGTTCTCCTTTACAGCCACTGGATCAATAGGTATGTTCAGAAGATGAGGTCCGCCACAGTGTACTTTCTCCAATGTACAATTTCTCTAACGGGCCTGTGGGTTCACACGACAGCAGGTTCTAAGCCCAGCACAGCAGATTGGGTATGAAGGGGGAAGGCTATTGTATCTTTGCTGCCTGGGCATAAGAAGAAACTAATTGTCATAGTGCTTTACTAAGGCACGTTACAAAGCCAAAAAAAAACACGATACTGTAATAGGTAATGAAGGGGTTAAAGGTGTTTTGAATACCAGAAAAGTGATGGATTTCCACAGCACTCAGCTACATGTTGAAGATGACTAAAATCAAAAGGATACTTCGGATTGTTTTAGAAGATTAAAAATGAAAAATACAAACTGACAAGGTGACCAGTTCAATGAGCTTTTACTTGTTATTTGGAAGGTGCAGGAGATGGATTTAAAAATTGCCACAAAGCCTATGGAAAAAGTTTACAAAAACATATCTGTAATTAGGAAACAAAAATACAGAAAGTACAAACTTCTTCAGTTCTAGAAATCGCTCATTTACATCCTGATTTGCCTTCGATTCAGTGCAAAGGTCATGGTTTAAGATCAACTTCACTCAAAAGTGCCACTTCAGTTTTGGGTAGTTGCTGGCTGACTGATTCACAGGCTGCTTGCTATGTCCCTGGGATGACTATGTCTACACAGAACACCAGAAAGCCTAATTGCCAATTAGCTCCAACAGCTATCAGATAATGGTGCCACTTTGCCAGATTGGATTCTTTATCATGTAGAACAATTTGTGTAATCCACTTTGTGGGAGGAAAAAAATTGCTGCAGGAAAATCCCCCCATTTGAGTTTTCAAGAGATAGAAGCAGCTAGTGGGCAATTCAACCCCATTGGTGGACAGTAGCTTAGGGTGGACATTTTTTTCCCCCCTGTAAAATGCAGTGTAAAAATCTATTACAATTGAACAAAAATGTGTGTGACCATGGAACACAATCAGCAAGTACTCTCACAAATCAGTTGCAGCTCTCATTGGTGATGTAACTGCGGGTTAAGCCAGGTGCAAATCAGTTGCAGCTCTCATTGGTGACGTAACTGCGGGTGAAGCCAGGTGCTTAGCATTTACTTGGTTTGGTGGGCAGTATTATGCAGGTACCAGTTATCCATTCCCAGCATGTACTGAGCGCCTCATTGACGTTTCCAGCTAAATCATCACACCTACTGTAAAAGGGCGGATGCATTAAAACTGAAAAATCTGCACAAAAATGAAGATGCTGCCAACAGCAACCCAACAGGTTTCACTTCATGGAATATTACAACAAAATGGAGTTGTTGCCATGGTCAACAACTCCAGTTTTGTGCTTATTTTTTTTCCTGCAGTTTTAAATGCATCAGATTCATACTGTCACTGTACTAACTCTTTACTCATTCTTTAATAAGACATTGTCTGGTAATATTTAAATCCTTTCACAAGAACACATGCTTAATATTCTTTATTATTTGTTACCAGAAGGTACTGACAGTGTCCTGCTATTTACTGCAGAGTGTTTATTGTATACAGGGTTCGAATATTCTTCTTCCTTTCAGAATACCTCAAGAATGAAGATGTATGTCAAAAGAATGTCAGTCGAGATAAAGATAAGCACAACTATGTCTGCTTGGTAGTTCTTTCTTTAATTGTGAGCTTCACAAGTCTCTTTACTGAACATCAAAGTACACCTGTCATAAGCCCAATGCTACCTTCTTGAATACACAGTGCTTGGTACACGGACGATCAAAGCTCTTGTCCTATTTCCATTTGTTTGGAATTGGTCATTAAGCTGAATACCTGTCTGCTGGAAGCTGCCCCATCTGACTTACAAGGTACACACCTCATTTACAGTGACGCTGAACAGCTGCTTGAATTAGCATGCAGATTGCGAGTCAGGCAATGGAAACCTTCTTCAAAAGGGTATGTAGCTCCATGAGAGATTTCCTTCACCTACTAACCAGCAGCATTTATTGAGGGTGTGCTTGCTTTGCACTTAATGTGCAGGATTATGGTGCACACTGAGGACCCCATGCTCGAGGATACTTGGGCTGTAGAAGACTCAATCTATTGTGGATTGTTGGCTTCTGAATCCAAACAACAAAATGCAGAGATAAGTCAAAAGCTGTTCCAGTGGTTTATATATATATATATATATTAGTAAATTATGTGTTCACCTGAGGTTCTCTTTAAAGTAGCTAGATTATTGAAAGGCCTATGCAACCCAAACGTTTGAGAAGGATCAGCGAAGACTTTTTCAGATCCAAGTGCACCACTGTCACCAACACCGTATCAGAGCTTCCAGGAAGACATAGTGCTAATTGAATAAAGGGCATGGAGCTGCTTTAGTAGACAGTCTGGTCTTCCAAGACATAGCCACCTGAAGTTGAGCGGCACGGACTGCTTTCAGCCAAGTGGTCCAATGGCAATGTTCTTAATTTTCGTGGATCTCCTCTTGGTCTGTCTGGGCCTCCAGTACAATCATCACACGACTGTGATTATTTTACTTCTATATATAGTCATCTTCTACAGGTTCTCCATTAACATCACAGTAATGTATAAATATGGCAACAACTCGCTGGAACACGCCTTTCTTCATCTGCCGCAGCTCTGAAATCTCCTCCCCAATTGTTTCCATGCAGATGTCAGCTGACAGTTGCCCTTTTCTCCGGGGAGCATATATGGTAGCTAGAATTAGAAGAAAAATGCACGGTTCATAAAATTACTATTACAGCCAATGGAAGAGTGCGTGCACATTCTAACATGAATTCACAAAGGTCTGCAACAGAACATGTGTGAGAAACCTCAGAGGGTCACTGCCACTCTAAATGCAAAAAGCTATGAAATAGTTACAATGCAGTGACACTAACCCTATTAAGCAAGAGATATTACTACTGCCCAGAACAAACATACACCTTAGGATTCAGAGAATGCGAGCATCAATACAAGACTTTAGGAAACTATTTTTCTTCATAACAGACTGCTTTTAGAGCTGCTTTCTAGGTTAGATGATTTCAAGTAATTCAAAAAAACAGGGCTATTCCATTAACATTTCTCAGCTCAATGATGTACTATGCCTGAGCCATCTCCGAGACAGTAGTGTTAAAGATGGAGCTACTGTAGGACAACCACACATTAAACAGGTGATTATTGCAGTTGCTTTTTAAACAGTCTATTTAAACGCTTCAGTTTTTGCACATGTATATTCCTCATGGACCAGACACATTTTATCATTCCCACTTTGTCAATACTCAAGGTGTATGTATAGCCAAAAATGTTCTCTTGCTTTGATGGAGTAGAGTGAAACAGTGGTTGTCATTTTACGAGATATTGGGGGCCTTATCTGCCATCACCAAAGAGCAACCAATAATGTTCCATCTATGTAAGGGTAGAGAGGTCTTCCAGAGAGCAGACATACCAGCGTAAATGATGTGCGGGGGGATTTATGAAAACTGGAGCACACAAAATCTGGAGCAGTTGCCTATGGCAACCAGTCAGTTTCTCTTCAGTTTTTTCAGTTAAGCTTTGGAAACGAAAGAGAGAAGCTGATTGGTTACCATGCACAGCTGCTCCACATTTTGTGTGCTCTAGTTTTGATAAATTCCACTCTGTGTGTGCTACAGATTTGGTTGGGAACTGGAGACATGCTGCAGAAGAAGGTGCAGACTAGTAGAGATTACTGTTCGTACCACTTTACAAACTGAAGACCCCACTTCTGACTGTTGGGTTCCAAGGATCAAAGGCCAAATTGCAGGCTGAGCGCCAAGGGTCTAGTTTTGTTACGGTTTGTGTCCTCGCTGGGTAGATTTGCCCTCTATTTGTCCTGGTGAGCAGACCACGAGACAGAGTGCTGGGAAATCAGACATTTTATAGCTGTCACCAGAACAAGGAGGTGAGGGTAAAACTTCTAACAGGGATAACGGTCTAAGAGGGGAATTCCTCTCACTTTTAAAGATCTCCTCTCACATCGTGTTCTGAGAGGAAGGGAAAATCGCCCCAAGGAAACATACACCGTAAAAAATAAACTCTTTGACATGCTATCCAAAACTAAAACAAACAAAAAAAGCTTTGGATAGCTATACACTATAAAGGATCCCTAAACCATTGTGTAAAAACGAATGTGCTAGTTAAATATCATACATGAAAGCTCACCTCATGATTTTTTTTTTCCTTCTGAATGAGCTTGTCAAAGGGTTTTTTTTTTTAATTTGCTCTAATTTGATCTGTCCCACAAACCTCGGGTTTATGCTGTAGATCAAAGCTAGTCCTAAACAGACTTATCAGACTTGAGCAGTGTACTAATTAGGTCATGATTACTTGTGCCAGCATTGTAGCAATGCACATGTGCCTCCTCTAATTTCCATTTGCAATGACCGGTGTGGAGAAGGATTTGGCTTGTAGGAAGTCATACCCATATCTTTCACCCCCCAACCTCACACAAGCTGGGGTTGGATTAGATAGGCTTAAATACAGTCTTGTGGGGGACAAGGGGAACAGGAATAGCCTGGTGTAAATTTCAACTTACTCAACAAGTGCAACTTTGAAAAGGAACCTCAGAAAGTGGGAGATAGCAGCCTACTAAAGTCACTCGGACAGACAGTTTTTATTACATTTTGATAACCATGTGCATGGTTAAACCTACATTTGCTTGTCTTATCGAAGAACAGCAAACACTAATAAATAGGGCTGTGGAAATTAACGATTAATCCCTCGATTAATGGTTAATTTTTTTGATCGATCAAAATTATTTTGATAAATGTAGTTGGATGTGTATGTGCGTTATAATTAATCAAAATGAATTGATCGATTAAAAATTTCCTGTTCGATTAATCGAAATTTTTTTTAATCATTACCAGCCCTACAAATATTGTTAGTAATGAGAGCGGATTTTTCATTCATAACTTCCAATAACTAAATACTGAATGGCTGTTGGTTGGCTGACCAGGTCCAGGGTGACCAGTGTACTTGCACCTTTTACAAGTCTAGTCTAAGCCTAATACCATTAGCTTACTTTTTTCATCATCCTCAAAGTCATATCTTGCATAGCTGTTTGGTTCAGCAGTTCTTAGCGATCGCAGCCATGGGAAATCTGTGATCATGGAGTATGGAGCACCATCAACAATGCCTGGAGGAAGAATACAAATTCCCAGTTACAGCAATATAAAATGTATTTTATTAAAAAGCAATGTTTCTAGTTTATGTTTCTTACAAGACAGGTTTCCTTTGAGGTAGAGGTATATTTAAAATGCATTTTATGTGATGTTTTATCATGGTAGACTTTTGGGAAAATATCCACTTGTGTTGACAGAGTTGACACCATTAAACCTTGTTACAGTTCGGCACTAGTGGGAGGATCTATAAGCACACATATGTAAATCGAGTAATTAAAAAAATGGCACAATTATAAAAAACGGAAAATCACATTAAAATGTATTTAAAGCAACCTTTGCAGTAATGAATCAAAATATGTGATCACTGAAAATACACTGGGGAGCATTTATCAAAACCGTCTTGTTTGCAGATTTACCATCACTTTATATCACCAGTGTCAACAATAAAAACCACGATGTGAAAGCTAAACCTTCCCTACTTTATCTTCAACTAGAAAAAAAAGTTTAGGCTGCACTGACAGAAAACAGACCATAAAAGAAACAGGAAGCAGGGGACAGGGTCTCTACTCTACTTACGCACTCCCCACTGGTTGGTGGTAGGAAGATAAATACCTTCCAGAGTGTATATGTCCCGGCCCCAAGGATACTTTGTATATTTCTTAACTTCGTCTTCTGTCCGAGTGGCCTCAGGAAAGAATTCGTATTTAATGAGCTCTCTGTGGAAAAGAGATCAAGGAGAGATTACAAATCAAAGCAGAGAGGATGGGAAAAGGCAGAGAATGTCTGTAGCAGGAAAAGTGATGTGTAATAGTTTGACGCTTTGATGGAAAAACGAAAGTTTTAAAATCAGAAAAAAAAGGATTTGATTTTACCAAAAATAGTTGCTGCAGATCAAATTTTTAAACTAAGTTAAATCCTGTTGCTTTGGTAAAGGCGCTACGCTGCCATCCCCACATCTGAAGGAAGCAAGAGGGCAGACATTGTGTAAATACTTACTGATTGATGTTTGCTATGGTGTCCATCCAGCTTCGCACACGGACTTTATTTCTTACATTAGGTGGATTGCTAAATTCATGTATGATACAGATGTGGTAAGGATATGGACCACTAAATATCTGTTTCTCCAACGTCAAAGTATCTACCTGTTTGGAAAGAATTAGATTTATAAATGGAAAATGGACTTATAAAATAAAGTTATTATAGATTTCATTTGAAAACAAACTGGTATGGGTCCTACATGGATTCATGTTTATTCCCTAATAAATGGCTTCATATGATTTTGTTTCATACAAACCAGTGGTCTACTGACTGGTTCGCATTTT
Source organism: Nanorana parkeri (assembly GCF_000935625.1). Lineage (NCBI taxonomy): Eukaryota > Metazoa > Chordata > Amphibia > Anura > Dicroglossidae > Nanorana > Nanorana parkeri. Next base: position 2,177,952 of record NW_017306375.1, read on the forward strand.
GTAGATCATGTTCAGTTTGAATGATCAGGGCTGATTTTTCTTTGCAGTTTATTTTAAGCCAACACCATTGACACAGTGCTAAGAAAACAAATACTACATTTGTCAACTGTACACACATTACGGCCTATTTAGATTGTATTGATTGTGCATTTATACTGCAGGCCTTCCAGCAAATACTGTGCTACCTTTATTCTATAAATGGTTAAAATCATTTACAGAACAGATTTTGTCACTGAATAAAACTTTTTCAATTCTATTTACACAAACCAACTTTCAGAGATAGGCTGGGGGTTTCATCTCTCCATTTATTTGCATGCAGGTAAAAGCAGTAAAAGGTCATACATGTTCTCTGTTGCTAAGCAAGTACAAACATATGACTTCAGCCAACACATGAGTCCTTCTGAGTGCCCCCTTACATTAAGTGCGCAAGAGGGCATTCTAAAGGGGGCAACAAGTGTATTTGGGGCACTCGGATGGGGGTTTTATATACAGTAAAAAAAACATTAGACTGAAGTAAGAAGCCACAGCTCTACCCCCGACTTCAGAATTTCATCTTAATCCCATCAAAAGCATTTTAAATTAATGTCCTGTTTCTCCAAAAGAATAGCTATATACAAAGATTCCTCCTGTTGCTGGTTCTGTACCACAATGATAACACATTACATACTTCATTTTATTGCATTATTCATGTCCCCATACCTGCATATCGCCGTAATGTGTTCGGGATCATGTGCCAGTGTTGTATGAAACATGCATATATGGTGGAGTCGGGAGGCACAGCCAGGGGGTGGAGCTGGGAGGGGCCACAAGTCTGGGAGGTGAAAGTGGAAGGGTCCCAGAGGCCAGGAGGCAGAGCTGGCTACGGGCAGCTGAAGAGTATCTTCCGTCGCCCTTCAGCGCTCAGTGGTGAACACAGATGTCATTGGTTGCTAGAAACGCCATGGTTCTAGCAACTAATGACTACACAGGACGACACCGGGTTCATTGGCGGCCGCGGTCCGGATGGAACAGCTGCTCGGTGTCCAGACTGAAGTCCGCCATTTGCGGAACCCTGCCATAAATATATACATATGATATATGAAAACTGATCTAAACATTGGAATGTATAAACTTCAAATGGATAACATTGATCCAAATCTATTATAGTTAATAAAAAATACAAAATAAAGTGGCTACAACTGCTCAAGCTCCCCTAGTAGTGTGTGTTTGATATATTGTCCAAACCCTGTCACTTTTTTCGACAGCCTGTGCTGCAATGAAATGGAGAAAAATAGAGACTTAAAATAAAAAATAAGATACAATCTTTACATATATAACCAAATGCATCTACCAGAATACATTTACTAATGTACTCCTGTGACTCAAAGTCAGCAGATAGCCAGTGCAGAGCTGTGAAGCAACCAGGAAGGATCCCGAGAATATTGTTGGAATCGCTCTAGAGCCAGCTGTGCCCGCCCCCTGCGCTATTTGTCCCTCCAGTGAGTGGGAGAGCTAGAGAAAAGAGAGAGGGGAATCCCTGATGGGAACGATGACTGACAGCCATTGCTCTCTGCAGGGGGAAGACAATGGGCTGAGCGATCAAAGGTTAAATGATCACTCAGCTGTCGGTATATTAAACCGGGATGCGACGGTGCAAGTATGTTTTACTCTCCCCACACTTCTCCTTTAAAGAAATAATTTCTGGTTATGCAGTTCAGTAGATGCTGAATAATGAGTGTCTGGGGAATAACTGTAGTTACTTACTTGCTGCATGGGACGTAAGTAGATTATACGATTTCTCTCAGGAGGCATTCTGAGAATCTGGTCCAATACCTGTTCCATATTAAGCTTTTTGCATTGTGCATAGTCAAAGCGATTCACAATGGAAGCATTTTCAACCTTTAAGTGCTTTAATACACGACATCGAGTTGCTTTAAAAGAAATAAAAAATGATTCAAAGGGGTTCTCTATTTATTAAACAGTGCTTGCAAGCATCAAGAAATGTCAGTTGGTCAACAACATATACAACAGGTCAGTCATATTCCCCCATTAAGTTTAAATGCACAATGTTCAGATTTATGTGAAATGTACCATGTCAAGTTCCATGCAGGTATAAACTAAAATGTGAACACATTTACCATGAAAGCGTATGTAAATCCCAACAATAAACTTCTTTTATTGGTCCCTTTTGCCCTGTTAAATTATTCCATTGAAAGGTGTTTTGTTAATTCTTTCTGAGAAGTTAAAATAAATACCGGTTGATCCTGCCTTTTGAGATAACTTCCTATGCTGACTGTTAGCAATTACATTGATCTGAGAACTACAGAATCACATCCCTAAATGTTATGGACAATAGCATAATACTGCAGTCAGGTTGTGTTTCTGCTGTCCTGATACAGCAGAAGAGTAAGTTTCGCCATCCAAGGACAGGAAGTGTGTTGCTGGCAGGATTATCAGGTAAAAATAAAACTAATGCAGCAATCACATTTAAGGATTGCTTAGCTGCAATATATAACATTTTGCTTTTTGTGTTTAAATACACTAACAAGCAGATATTTCTCTTTCCTCTCTACGTTCACATCTTGCAGCTATTAGACATCTATATCTAATAGCTTGGAGTGCCAAGCTGCTGTAAACAAAGCAAGTAGAGTCCTGTCTTGTATTAAGAAGGGGATGTACTGCAGAGACAAATCTATAACTTTGCCACTTAACAGATCACTGGTTCGGCCACATCTGGAGTATGCGGTCCAGTTTTGGTCCCCAATCCACAGAAAGGATGTCCTTGAGCTGGAAAGAGTCCAGCGGAGGGCAACCAAACTAATTAGGGGAATGGAGGACCAGAGCTATGAGACAAGGCTACTAAATTTAAATATGTTCACGTTGTAAGTAAGGAGATTAAGGGGGGGCATGATTTTCACGTACAAGATGTTCAATGGTGATAGTAACATCAGCAACAAACTCTTCACGGTTAACCCCATAACAAAGACTAGAGGCCAACACCTAAACTTGGTGGAGAAAAAATTTCAACACAAGGGGCGAAGGGGCTTCTTCTCAGAGCGGTTAGGGTCTGTAACTCGCTGCAGGATGCAGTGATTTCAGCTAAAAGTGTTGAATCGTTCAAAAAGCTTTTGGACGATTTCCTTAGAGACCATAATATACAGGGGTACAGGTACTCTAAGAACAAGATCACACATGGACTCATACACACGCAAACACCTGCAGATTCACATACATACACACAATAGGTGTATTGATGGACCTTTGAATACCTCAAATACTGTGTAACTCTATATCAAGAAAACTGTTACTATATCAGATTTGTTCTCTTCTCCTTGGTATCCCATCCAACTACTCAGAACAACTAAAGTTATCTACTGGGCTACTGGGGACAAAAAAAATAGAAAAATCACAGAAGGGACAAAAACCAGACAGACACACCACTCACCATGAATGAACATCATTTTGGGACAGTCCTTAAGAACCAAGTCTGTAATGCCACAGTTAGTTAGTGTAATACCCACAAGATTCTTGGATTTAAGGTTCAAAACCTGGATGGGGGACAAAGGTAAAAGGAGTCAAAAATGTACTCACACCATAAGTGCAAGTACTTAGGAGAAAGAGAGACCAGCAGCTTTAATTGCATTCTGTATGTCCAAATGGCAAATGCTGGACCATTTTGATCTTTGCAACCTTGCTTCTTGTGATGAAGCTTGCCCACCCCTTCCACCTCCCAAAGCAATTCCCACTGGCCAGTAAGGCAGGCCCATAAGAATTTTGGGTGGGGGTGAGCAGACATGCAGCAACACTACACGGCATGTTGAAGCTTTGCCTGTTCAGAATGGCCCAGATGGGGCAATGGAGGCCGCTGCAGGTATTTGAAGGTACCTTTAGGTAGTTTATTGAACTCAAACAGCTATACAGAAGTCAATGATTTGTACAGACTTCCTGTCCCCAGCTGAACATAAGCACGCATAGCCAGACCTGCCCCAGAAATATGATTTTCACTGGGCTACGGTATGGGAGGATGGACTCATCCATTTAATAGCTATGGCTTTGAGAGCTATAAACACAGCTTCTCCCAAGAATATTCTAGAATAGTGTGGCTAATATTCTTTGTTTAGTATACCAAATAAACAAAGGTTCGGTGGTACAGGGAAGAGAAAGTTGCAGTAAGGTGGTGAGCACAGTAACCACTTTCTGCCATAAGGTCATATATAATTTAACAACCCCAAATAAGATGCAAACAATCTGCCTGGGATTTTAATTACTATATAAATTAACCACTGGTGAGACCAACATATGAAAAGGAGCATGTATTATCCCATTCCTCTGTAAACATAGTAGGTAGCAGGCTCTTCCATGTAGTCTTAGTAGCCAGTGAGATTATACCCAGCTTAGTGTGAAGCAGTTGGGCTAGAGAGATATTAACCCTTTGTGACCTTACAACTTTAGGACTCTTATTTAGTGGGTATTCAGAGGTTTATCCTGGTCCCTGCATTGTGATTCCAATCCATGGTGCAATTCTAGGTATCTAGAGACAACATTACAAAGTAAACCAAGTCTTTTGCTCTAATTGCATGAATGAGTCCATTGTTTTCTCCGGCAAAATGTCTGCAAGAGTTAAAATCCCATGCGATTTCAATAATGCAGCATCTGGAATCGCCACTTTCAGTATGGGTAGGTGGTGTCACAAAACAAATGTTTGGTCCCAAGAACATGTGCCAGGTGTGCTTTGAAGTTATGAAGAACTACAGGGAAGACCCAAATAATGCATGTTATGTTTAGCTGTCTTCCTAATTAAAATGATATAAAAGTCAAAAGGATTTTAACCACCTTCCGTCCATGGCCGTTTGTGAACGGCCGGACGGAAGTAGCATGACGGAATAAACGTCAGTCAAAGTACCGCAGCGATGAATACTTAAAAATGGCCTGGCCAGGAAGGGGGTGAAACACCCCGGTCTTCAAGTGGTCAAGCTATTTCAAATGCTGATGGAAATCACTTACAATCAATGCTGCTCCTTGATGTGTAAAATTTCCTGCAGAATCAGCTTGTCATCTGAGCACTGCTCCTGACTTCCTGTTTTAGAGTGCTATGCATTCTCCCTTGTGTGTGCGCTAGTAAGCTGTCTGTGTCTCCACAAACACACACAGCAAACCAAGCTACTTCCCTCTCCCCTGGTCCCCTCTTCTCCCTCCTCCAAGCTAGTAGATGAACAGTTCCTGGAGTCTGCTCTGTCCTTTGTGATCTTATACTGGACAGGAAGTTCAGGGAAGCCGAGCTGAAAGATTTGGAAGCAGCTGTTCAGAAACATGATGATTGTAAGTATTTTAGCAAAGCGGTAAATCAATGCTTTGCAGGGGAATGTATATTTGTTTGAATTGGTTTTATTATTGAAAAAAAGTTTGACTGTTTAATACTACTTTAATATAAAGCATATCTAGCAGGACCATACCGGCTTCCTCTTTAGGCCTTTGTAGCGTGGCCAGTTTTAATATAGGTCTACTTGTACCCTATATAAAGAATCAGAATAGAGATGTATTCCTTGAAAAAGGATTTTGGTAGTGTCAAAAGCATATGCGTAAGTGTATACATCAGTTTCAGCAAAAGGATAATTTTAATAAAGTTGATTCTGCCTGCATTAGACAGGGGCAGCTTAGGCCAATCCTGCAAATTATATTAGTGAGCCCCAAGTTTCATTTTCAACTGGAGTGTATCTTCAACATATGAAATACTGTATGTTCAATCTCTGCATTAAGGCCCTTCCTGAAAAGGAGTTTACGAATGGGACTTTCTTCATCCTTCCCAATGGTCTTTTAAAAACTTCAGGAGAGAAGTGATTCAGTAAACACTATTGGTTATTTCCATGGTGTTCAATGACATGAAGCAAAGCCAGCTTGAAGCCAAAGTCACTAGGTCTTAGGGGCTCTGTTAAAATGGAGAGCAGATATTGCTATCTGCACTCTCTTATACTCCACTTCACCACACACACACACACACACACACACACCTATTTATTAAAATCAGGCTGCAAAGTGCAGCAAGCAAGTCCCATGAAATTCTGCTTAATGGAGAAGAGAGCTCTGTGACTGGAGGATAGTCGGCCATGTAACTTTGACAGGCCAAATGACCGGGTTCTTCTCCCAGCTTTTTTTTCCACATAACTTTTTATTCAGTTCTGTTGTGCTCTGATGACTTCCGAGTCCCAAAGCAGGCAGAACACATTTGTAAAGCACATTCCTGAACTTAATAAATACGCATATCCCTTTAAATTAGCTCCATAAACTCACTGTGACCACAACTGTCAATATATGGCCATACATAACCATTCCACATTTATCTACACATTATATGATAAATACAGAACAGACAAAACATGTATGTTGAGATACAGGAAGGCTTTACCAAAACACACCCACACCCACTGTACCTGTACATGGTCATCCTCAATGACAGGATCACTGGTGCTTGTGGACTTATCTGCAGTGCGTTTCCTCTTCACAGATTTTCTGTTTTTTGGTGTTGTTTCTTAAAACCAAAATATTAAACAAAAAAAAATATTATGTTCTAAAAAGGTAACAAACGGCTTACTAATTTCAATAAGAAAATGGGCCAAAAAGGTTAAAAAAAAAAAATGTAAAAGAGAAGCAGTAAAGACACTCACCACCATCAGACACCAGTGACACCTGAGAGAGCCGAGATCTTGCCCTTGTGAGAGGCCTCTGTGGATTCTGTTCACGCTGTTCTGTCCGGCATAAGGTTGGGGAAGCAGCTGGATCTGTTTCTGCATTAGTCCTTTGTGGTTCACTTTGTGGAGTCCTGAGTGTGTACTCTGAGCCATTCCCTGGAAAAGACCGACTAGTGGAGGGCTGAGGCCCTTCTCCACCCCCGCTATTCCCCCTTTGCATTGTCTGTTCCAGGTTCATAAGTTTAGAACAATGGGGACAGCGTGTACTAGGTGCTTGTCCTGCAGCAGCACTGGGTTCACCATCCTCAGTCCTATTGCATGTACAAAAATCAGATTCTGCAGAACGGTCAGAACTTTCATTCACAGAGTGATCATTGTTGTCCATATGTTGTGGAACAGATTCACAAGCGTTTATGACTCCTCCAGCTGTGCCCACCTCACCACAACCATCTTTGCTTTTGTTCCGGTCAGATGGATCACTGGCTGCTTTCATATCTGCCTTGATCTGTTCACTAGTTACCTGACAACCTTTTTCACAGCTACTCTCTTCACTTGGCGTGGTCTGCTCTGTTGGACTCTTGGCTACAACGCTACACTTCTTACGCAAAGGTGCTTTGCCTTTCCCGCTTACAGCTACAAAGAAAATGGGTACAGAGTAAAAACCACAGTAAAGATTATGACTTATTTACACTATCACAGCCATATTATAGGCGGTATGTATAGCCAAAACATCTTTTGTTCATTCTGGATAGAGCAGGAAAGGGTTCAAACCCAGTCCCGTCAACATTGCTGTCAGTGTGTCATTTTCCCCACTTCCCTTACTTCCTGTCCCAGAGATGCAACAGGGAGATAGAGGAAATTTACCTATAGACAGTTGTCCCCACCACAGATTTCCCCTCACCTCTTATGCTGGTGAGAAGTCTAAAATGTTGGATTTCCCCTGAATTTCCATTTCTGCAAGGTTAACAATACAAAGAGAGGTCCTAATGGGGACACAGACGGCAACTTGAGAGGATCCAACATCTATTCTATCCAACATCTATTTTGTACAAAAAACAAACAAACACTTAACTAGGAGATACTCTGTAAAGAAAACCTGTACTAGACTGCCATTGCTGAGCTCCCATTGTTTTTATGCTGAAACAATGGCTTCATAACTTTCAGTCCCTGGCCAGGAGCAAGTATGCTAAACAGAAGTATTGCCTTCGCTGGTTACATACAATGGCTGCCTGCATAGTTTCCTTAATACATGATTTAAAGCAGGGGCGAGGAACCTCTGGCCCTCCAGCTGTGGTTAAACTACAATCCCCATGAGGGATCGCAAGATTCTCACAGCTACAGGCATAACTCCCAGAGACAGATCCCTCATGGGATTTGTAGTTTCACCACAGCTGGAGGGCCGGAGGTTCCCTACCCCTGCTTTAGAGGAAATATACGGACTGCACAGCCATTAACATGACCAGCTCCAGTTAGTGCAAAATACTCCAGTGCTGACCATCCCTCTGCCTTTCTGCTTATATTCATTGAACATTAAGCAAACCATTCACAAGAGTTCAGTGACTGAGGATAGCCGATTCAGAGAAGTGATCAGAAACAGGGTTTTTGTACCTACTGGAGCTCGTCACGTAGGAGACGCCATTGCCGAATCTCTGAAAATGCTAATTGAATGGTTGTCCTACAGATTCCTCTGGCAGCCAGGCAACTAGTATTTGCAGAATAAGGTCAGCAATCGCAGCATCTATTTCTCTAGGATTAAACCCACCATAAAATACCTTCCTTGGGGTACACTGAGGGACATAGGAAGACTTCATCCTTTGAGTTATTCTGCCTCCTACAAACAAAAACCCATTCTACTACCAGAATGCCTCCGTTTTGTAGCAAAGCAATGCACAGAGCAAGGAAAGGATTTTATGGCGAGTACAAAAATCCTATTTCATCTCTCGCCCACTGAGGGACACAGGAAGTCTTTAACTGTTGGGACTTCCAAAAGCAGTCCAACTGAGGGGTGGGCAATACAGCAAACAAATGCTGACAGGCCCAAGAAAGAACAACAGAACTAGGACAACTGCAGTTTAGTAGGTTCAAGAGCTGCTTAAAGAACCTTACATCCAAAGCTGGCACCAGATGAGGTAGAAGCATCCAACTGGTAGAACAGGTTGCAGCCATGATGCCAAAAAAGCCCAAGAAGCACTTACAGATCTAGTAAAGTGCGTCTTGACTGGAAAGGGTGGAGTCCGATACTTGGGATTATAAGCTTGGGTGATGGTCTGTGTGAGCAACATAGTGATGGTGGAACGAGAAGCCAGTGTACCCTTATTGGTACCATCTGGAATGACAAAAGAGGAATCAGCCTCTCCACATAGGAGCCAGCCGAGTGTAGACAAATAGCTGGAAAAACATCTAGCAAAAAAAAATAAATAGAAAGAATGCCCTCCTAATGCCAGCGCCAATTACAATCAAGTGAAAGACATTTGTGAACAACTTTATATAAAATCATGAATAATAATTATATATGGAATATCTAAATGTAAACTTTTAAAAATAAATAAAAACATTAAAATGTGTATATCATAAAAAAAATCATGTGAACAAAGGGATAAGACAAGGTTAGCATAAAGAAGGTGCTGCAATAATAAATAGAGTAGTCAGGCATATTTTTTCTTCATTCAACCTAAGGGCTGAACTAAAAACGTATGACAGATTCCTCCATCAACGCTGACGAGCATTGATGGAGGAATACCCCACTGTTTGGATTGTATTCTCACAGCAGCCGGCAGCCTGTCAGAATAACTAAATGGGCCTAGCAGGTTGTTGGCTGCTAGCTCCATTTGGTGAGAACTTTCCAACCAGCTCCTTCTATCAGCTGATCAAGGGATGTCGGGCAGAAGGGTCTCGACAAGAGGCACCCACTGTACGAATTTCAGACGGTTTATCAGAAATTTGTACCCTGTATGCCAAGCTTAAAATAATCCATACATAAAAATGAATGGAAAGTAATTGCACTTATCAACCACAGGGTGTCTAAAAGCAAAGCTACATCTTAAAGCACTAGTAAAAACTGAATGAAAGCTAAAAGAAATAAAATAATAAAATAAATGTTACTCATTAAATGGCTACAAAACGCCCCACTGCTGAGCTACTATGTAACACCAGTGTGCAACAACAAGATACTGAGGCTGTGTACAACACAACAGAGAAAGGGTTTCCAATTCTTTGTTTAGAGCATATGGAGATGGGCATGCTCATAGTAAAATCCAAAACGTTTCTCACCCACTCAGTGTTTAAAACGCTCATTCTCAAGTAAGTTAGCATGGACCGACTTTACCTAAAAACCAATTTGGCTAGGCTTATTACAATGGTGCTTTAAGAAAAGGTAGGGCATGGTATGATCTTTTTTATGATATTGCTTGATCTTGATTTTAGGTAGCAGACAAGGAAGATGGAAAGAAAAGACATAGATCAGGGTGCATTGATCCCATGGAGCCACCAGAGGATCCACTGCTTCTGCTAAGGGGTCCCTGTACTTGGAGAAACACCTGTCCATTTTGTTGCTGAACCTGGAGGCCAGGAGTTCCACATCCAGTCTCTCACACCTGCAACACCTTCAGTTATAGGGACCACTTGCCTGGGTCCAGGCGCTGCTGGCTGAGGAATTCGGTCTGGCAGTTGTTTACTCCTGGGATGTATATGGCGGACCAGGCTAGAATGTGAAGTTCTGTCCAGGACAGGATCCAAGCTACCTCTCTGAATCCTCCCTAATGATTGATGTATGCCACCCTCCTGACTTTGCATGAATTAATCCGGATCAGATGACCTTTCAGCAGGATGGCCCAACATTTGGCTGTCCATGCACCTGATTAGACCTGCAACTTAAAGCAGAAGCAACTTATAATACAAGCTTCAGACTTCAGCACCCATCAGTAGGTGTGTTGCAAGCAGCCCAGGAACTGTCAGGGGAGTGGGAGTGGGAGTGGGAGTGTCCTCCCCCCAGCTGTCAGATACTTCCTCCGGCGTCAATCCACATTAACAGGACGCCGGAGGAAGTATCTGACTGCTGGGGGGAGGAGTTGCGGCCGTCTACCTTGCTATCACACAGGAGCTTGTTATCTCCTGTGTGATAGCAATAAAGTTAGATGGGAAAAAAAATGACTGATTTAAAAAAATAAAAAGGTGATTAAAAAGTCAAAAATAAGAATAATTATAATAAAAAAATAAGGTAAAAACTATAAAAAAGTAAATTACAAAAAAGTAAAAAGAAACAAAAATCTAAAAAAAATTAAATTGATAAAACAAATTAAATAAAAAAAATAAGAAGAAATAATTGAATACAAAGTGATAAAAATAAAGAAACAGTAAAGGTCAAATGACTGCAGGTGACAAAAGTTACTGTAGGCGAGCAGCAGGAATGGATCGAAGATCAAAGTTCCATGTTGCTCTCTGAAAGCAGGAGCAGCAGCCAGGAGATGCTTCTTCCATGCTTCATGGCATGACAAACGTCAGCCAGTGGATGATGTCACTGCTCAGTCTCACCGAGTTAACCCCTTCTGCAATGGAAACTGGCAAGAAACAGGGAATTTACCCAGGGTAGGTAAATTAGGCAGCTCCTAGTACTTGGTGCTACCTACTACTCGCAAAGTCAGTAATCGGGGACAGGGCAAGCTCTGAAGCAATGTCAGTGGCTCTGGACCTGGAAAGCACTTAGCAGCTAAAGGAAGAAAGTCTAGAAAGTGCTTCACCAGTAACCCAGTGCCCAAAAGGTTACTTTCAAGCTATCCCTGCAGTGTCCAGTCCAGTAAGGTCCAGACGTGGCATTTCAAAAGCCAGGCTGAGGACAACCATGCCAGATTACTGTAAGTGAAAAGACAAGCTCTAGCAGTGATGAATAAAAAAAAAAGAGTTTTGATTAAAGAAAAACATGCCTGAAAAAAATAGGTTTGTTTTTAACACAGCAGAGCTGAGTGACGACTTTCATCCTCCTAGGAAACAAACATGCCGGTAGTAGGAGGGCTTATCCTGTACTGATCTACAGTTTTTTTTGTTTGCCAGTTTTCATTCCTCCTTTGGGTGGCAGCAAAACCCAAAGGTTTAAGACTTCCTGTGTATCTCAATGGATGAAAAAAAAAAAATGAATTTATCATTATTAAGTGCGGAAAGAGATACTTTATGCTACAACTATGAATATAATTCCAACCCCGACCAATGAATTTTAAAAGCTATAGTTGCTTCCATAGACAAAGTGCAACATTACTAACTGGACTGGGATTTACAAGCAATAGATGAGCACATTCACTCACTTATTGTGCTGTCCCGAGATTCTGCCAACTGTTCACCTTTGCTGTCCTCCTGAGGGTAGTTAACTGAGGTTCCACACTCACTGCGACTACCAACAATGTCATCATCATCTTCGCTGTCAGAGTCATGGACTGTGATTGGTGCAGCTTTCCCAACTGGCTGTAACCCACTGGGTCCTAAAAAAAGAAAAAGAAAAACAAACTATATACCTTTGTGATCTGGTAGCACAAGCATGCTTTTTTTACCATACTTTTTTTTTTCACCTCACCTCTCAGCAGGAAACTCCCACTAGAGCCAGGACTTGAGGTAATGCTCATAACTGAGTATTTCTATAGAAGAGTGAACATGCAAGGAAAACATAGGAGCTCTTGTAGCTAGCTTGTTTTTAAGGGCTCGTTCACACACGCGTTGAGAATAGAAAAAAGGAACGCGGTTTATAGCGTTAACGCACGTTTGGCATGCCTTTAAGAAGCATTAAACAAGCATTGAAAAAGCTTCCCCAGCAAGTGTTGCTTTTTGTTCTTAAAGGGGAAGTACTGTAAAAAAGGGAAGTGGTGTACAAAGGGGAAGGGATGTACAAAAGGAGAAGTGACACTTTCTAATTGGCAAAGCTGGTGGTGTGCAAACAGGAAGTGGAAACAGGAGATGTTCTTTCCCCCAGTCTATCATTTCCCAGTGCTTTCTGAGATTTCAGAACCTCTCCCCCATCACCTGAAAAATGCATTAGCAATGCCCCTCAAACACACAGTAAACCGCTATAAAAGCTGTTGTGGCCCACTTTTATAGACATGAATGGAGGTGGTTGCCAAGTGGCAATGCCTCCTGGATGAGACATGCACTCCACTTTTTACAATTTCTTACCGCACCAAGACACAGCGCTAGTACACACATGTATTGCACTGAATTTTTAAAAATACTTCTCTACTGCCCGATTTTGATGGATACGTAAGCTAGGCTTAAAAGGTGCAGACTCTGGGGTTGTTATCCTGATCCTGGCTTCGCTACCTAATGAGTCTTTAGGGTGCATCAAGAACGTAGCCAGTGAATCTCTTAAATCTGAACTGCGACCATGTATGCTTGATACAGCTCAGTGACTGTATAGATATTAAAATAGGGATCAGGATGACAGCTATGTGGCTTGAACCTCTGAAAAAAAAAGTTAGGAATAGCAGCTCCTATATTTATATTCTCACATGATTACATTTTGGAGAGCCATTAAAGTGAAGCTAACTAAATAACTAAATTAACTATAGAGCTTACATATTCTGAGCAAGCAATAAAAAGAAAAAGAAAAAAGAAGAGTAATTAACAAGCTAACCCTGATCTCTCTAGCTGCCTGTAATGTTAAGTAATATGTTCTTAAAAATCCTCAAAGATTACCTCATAGACACTAAAGTAATTTGAGCCAGCTTTTGGCCTCATGACCACAGGTACTTGGGACCGTATTACACAAATTGTGGGCGTATTTCCGTGCCTGGGTACCACACCTGTAGATAGAAAGATGTCACCAGCACTCCAATCCAGAGAGTCTCACATTAGTGTAAATCCATTTTATTGACAAAAGTCATAAAGACCAGCGCTTTCGGGGCTGCGCAGGGTCCCCTTCATCAGGCTCAATAGTGAACACTATTGAGCCTGATGAAATAGTGAACACTATTGAGCCTGATGAAATGGACCCTGCGCGGCCCCGAAAGCGCTGGTCTTTATGACTTTTGTCAATAAAATGGATTTAGACTAATGTGAGACGCTCTGGATTGGAGTGCTGGTGACATCTATCTACTGTTGTATCGGGAGCGGCGCTATCCGCAGTCATTGCAAGTACCTATTATCATTGGGACAGACTGGTAAGGAGTGCAACAAGGTATATGGACTTTATATTGTGGGTACCACACCTGCCATGTACAGCCACCCACAGTATTAAATGGCTTTGGTTAGACCATAACTTTAAGAACGGATTTAAAAATATCCCGCGTGTAAAAAAAGTTCCTGAACTAATTCTATACTTGACTAAATTGCTACATGATGTTATTTATCAACAGAAAATAAATTTTCTACAAAAAAGAAATCAAGCAGAACAGACCTGCTCGTTCCTCATCCAAAGGTATATCAGCCAGATTTGGAGCTGCAACTTCATTTTCTTGCTCTGGAAGTCTTAATTCATCTTGTGACACATCTTCCATGTCATTTAGAGCTGTGGATTTTAGGGAAACGCATTTAAAGTGAAATGAAAAATGTAGTGACTGAAAGCCAATATTTAAAGTTTACTACAAAATGTACTTTACATTCTATGGTTTGGAAATATAAAATACACTGAAAAATATTAATTTACCGTGAACAAAAGAAAGAAATACAGCAGAAGTTGTCAAATTACTATATAGGGCAGATCACACATCCATTGTTTCACATGGAATACATTTTGGTCTTCTAACAGATTGCATGTAAAGCTCACCCTCAGCAGCAATATGCTGTTCTTCCACGTTGTTCTCTGGTCTGAGGTCTGGCTCATCATTTCCTTCCTCTTGCTGTGGTGGTGGTGGTATGTGTGGTGGTTGTTGGTTATTGTTATGCTGCAGGTTGTTGTTGTTGTTCTGGTGGTTGTTATTGTTTTCATTCTCATTGTTAGAGTTCTGATTGCTTACCAAGGCAGAAGACACACCAATTCCAGTGCCTGCACTAAGACCCACACGGGCACAGCCCTTAAAAGAAAAAGATATGGTTGTGTAACCATTACATTTTATGACAGTTTACAAGAAATTCCATTATTAAAATCACTAGATCTTGCAACAATTTGGGCATTAAAAAAGGCAAAGCTTCTGTTTCACTCTCTCCACAGCCACAAAAGCACCTACATTGTTAACTGTGTGATAGAATGATGTATGTAGGAATCACCAAGAAAGTCGCAGACACTATGTGACCGACCAACTTTTGTTTGCTTCAAATATTTTTTTCCAAGTCTATAAGAATGCAAATTCCATAGACTTCTAGAGGTGGTCAACTGCAGGTCAAATGCACCTGTCAATGAATTTGAATTGATCTCAAAAAGGTCTCAAACTAATGTTGTCAACACAAGCCTAAAGTCAGTCGACAGGGGCCCTAAGAATCCTTCAAGTAGATCCCAAAAGTTGTTATCCATCATTATTTAGTGCTCATCTGAAAATTCGGCAGGTAGTGAAGGTTTGAGATGTAGGAAAATCAATAAAACCTACTTTTCAGCAAAACACCATTGACGTTCACTACTGTACTGTTTAACAAGGTGTAATGGGCTGATTTAGTAGCTTCCAGTTTCTGTCTTTCTATTCTTCCAGCTGATTTCTATACGTTAGGAACTGATATACATCTGTTAACTATACAACCTGGTAAAATACAATACATTAAAAACTGGTTATTAAAGTGACAATAAAAAGGATATCCCCCCTCCAATGCCAGTGTAAGGGCTTACCCTTAAATGATGCCTCTTGATCCGATCATCTTCTTCTTTCCTATAGTTTTCAGCAGTCGGATCCAGCTCTGACTGCTGCGTCTTCTGTGTCCCACGGAGTCTGTGCGGGTGCACGCTGCCAGCATTGACTTACCTTGCATCTCTCCTCGTCTCCCGGCTGAAGATCAGTACTGCGTTGCGCCCGCCCAAGATTTTTCAGATCTCTGGGCGGGTGTGTGCGGAGATGCAGGTACGCTTTTACATTTTTCGTCACTTTAAAAAAAAAATTTTGTTTAACATATATCTACTGCATGGTAGCAGTAGACATTTGCAACAAACCCTGAGGGTTTATTCATTCTTTAATTAATTCCTTTTTCTCAATCCAAGTGGATTTTCAAAGACAGAAACACATGTAAAAAAAAAAAAAATGATCAACGTAGTATAAGCTGCAAAGGAATTCATCTAAAATTGCTTTGAACACTGCTAATTCCAGCAAACTTCTGGCATGCAAAACCAAAAGATTAGGCATCTGTAAGAAGGGCTCACCTTGGGAGGTTCTCGAAACATCTGGTCCAGCGAGATAAACTCCAAACTGGGGAGTAGCTCAACAAACTGACTAAAAGATTCCAACTTTATGGCATGGCAGCGGACCAGGCTCAGATCAACCAGCCGGGTCCAACGAGAGTGATCTTCAAAGAAGTACAGTTCAGATTAAGAACCAAGCATAGTACAAATAGAAACACTGACATTGTTATTTATGGGGGGGGAAATATATATATACATCTCTCAACAATCATGTCAACATTAATTTTCTTTTTACTTTTTGTGTATTCACGGAGTGTTCCCTTCTGCAGCTATATGGGTAGTGATTGCAGTGCATAATCAAGGTCCTATTCACACCCATTGCTATTACATAGTTTAATTCTTTTGTCACTTTGCATCAAAACAGAATGTACATATTTATTTATCTTTTTAAAGAGTATCTAAACCCAGAACATTAAATATATTGCAGCTTACCAGTCTTTAGATGTAATGGCTGCATTAGTTTTCTTTTCATCTATTTTTAACTGGTGATCCTCCCAGTAACACACTTTCCATCCTAAGGTGACAACACTATCACTGTACTGTACCTATATAGGCGCAGCACCGTCACTCTAGGGGAGCAATACCTCCCCCTCATCTCTTTTCCATAATATAGTGAGGAGGCGCTCTGTAGTCCACAGAGCACTTGGAACAATGTAACTGATAACAGTGCAGCAGTTATAAGCACAGACGTAACTAGCTCACAAGATTTATTGTTTTACAATTATTGAACAGATATAACAAAACACTTTCAATGGTATACACAGCACTTAACACAGCAAGCACATCTGCTTCCGCTTCCCTCCCTCTTACACAATCACAAATAGTTCTAAAGAAAAAAAGAAAGGGAGTTTTCTTTTACAAACAAGAAGTAGTGTGGCCTGCCACTTTTAGATTCCTTTCCTAGGTGAGGACGACATAGTGATCAGCTATCCACTGCCTCCTGGGAAGTCCATGTCACAGCCCCCAGGTGGCAGTATTTAAGTGAGGGACAAAGTATTGTGCAATTTCAACCCCGGGCTGCATTCAGCTTTGCATAGGCAGTGTGAATGTCCTACGTAATCTTACAATAGGGTTTAAAAGTTATCACTGACATGGCGATGTGGTATACATTTTCTGACTAGTTTGAACATGATATTTGCACTGCAATTTAACATACATCTGTTTGCACACAAAAAAAAGTGAGCATAACGATTCACCGTATGTCCTCCTAGCATTGCCACCTGACTGGACTACTCCTCTTCCCGAGTCCCGTAGATCTACGACCTTTATGTAAATATCCTTGTCCCACCCTTTATATCTGATCATTCTTCCATCCCCCTTATCCAATCAGTGACCCTCCACCTTCCTTCATCCAAGTTACTACCCTTCAGACCTTCTCCCGGATATTTCCCTATCCATTCCCCTCCTACTTGCTTTTCCCTTGTTTTTGACCACATATTACATGTTGGTCTGTTCGCAAACAATGCCTTCATCCGGAGTAATTGTCTGTCTACCACTATAAACATTGTTTGCTTAATGATTGAAACTAGTCCAGTTTTGTATATCTGCATTCGAGTTTTTGTCAAGAAAAAGAAAAAGGGGGAGCATGAATAATCTACAGTAAGGTTACGAATCAGTTGGCTTTCATTACCTGTGATCCAGTTTTTTGGGTTGTGCAAGTGAGGGCAGTTATAGATCACCAAGTACTTGATGCAGGAGAAGACTTCATTTACAGCTTTCATCCCAATGTCAGTAATAATACCAGGGTTCTCTGCCACATCTGCCAGGCCATACTTCATGAGATCAGCATTAGTCATCTTACCTGAAAGCAAAAAAAGCCATATTGGATGCCAGGCAAGAAACATGGGAAATACGTACAATGTGAAATTGTAAAGAAATTTAAAGATTGTCCAAAATCAATATAACTGCGAAAAAAGTCTGGCACAAAACAATAACAAAAGAGTCACTGCGCTGGAGCTTCTGAGACCACCTGCTACCCATATATAATGTAGGTTTAATATCTCTACCCTGGGTATTTAACATTTCACACCTTCAACCTTTAACCTTTAATTTGAGCAATTAGAATCCGTCCTAGACTTCACGGCGATTGCAGTACATATTTAAAATGGGGCGGATTCACAAACTTTCACATTCCTTTCCAAGGACAAACATCTGCCTTGGCACATTCCACAGCGATTGTATTAACGGAGTTACTCATGTGGCTATAAATGTTGGGGAATGTTCCCGACAATCAGTAGAGCTTAAGAAGCTGTTACAATTAGGGCACATTCACACCAAAAGCACCAACTGACATTTTTCAGCAATTGAACAATGCCAGTCAATACAGAAAACAATTTGTTCCTATGTGCCCATGTGCGGTGTGGTGCGCAGTGGATGGCAACACAGGTCACAGAAACGCAGCATACCACACTGCTGTGAGGAGACCTGAAGCAAGCATACACTTTGTACACGCCAAATAAAGTTAAAAGAAAAAAAAAAAGGAAGAGTGCATCACCCTAACCGCCCAATTCAAATTTCCTTTAAAAGGATAACAATACTTTCAAATAGCTATTCTTTAAACCTGTGCCCAGATTATACACACAAATATACAGTATTTAAATATTCTGCAACAGCAGTAAAAACTCTTCACAATAAACCCTAATTTTCCTCTGCAGCTATAAGCATTTGGGAGAAATAATCTTTAACCCCTTCATGACTGAGGCCCTTTTTTCATTTTTTGCACCCATGTTATTTTCCACAAGAGTCACAGAAATCTCAGCAACTTCTAATGATGAACGCTGGCAGTCCGCCAGGTTTCTAAGGTAAACACACGGCAGGTGTGTCTACGCTGTTACAAACAACAATAAAATCTTTGTTGTGATCTTTGAGCATGAATTACTTCACAGTACATGTAGCTCGAGATGTCAGGTATGACTTGTTTTAAAGCACACATTTTTACAGTTTTTTTAGGAATGGGTTAATACTGAAATATTCAGGAGGGAATTTATCAAAACTGGAGCAGACAAAATCTGGAGCAGTTGCACACGGCAACCAATCAGCTTCTCTCTTTAGTTTGTTCAGCATCTCTTTCATTTTCAAACCTTAACTGATTGGTTGCCGTGCACAGCTGCTCCAGTTTTGATAAATTCTCCTCATAGTGCACTTGGAAGTCACCCCTCTCCTCCACATACATATACTTATCTGTCCACACTACTGCCAGATCCACGCTATAAAGTTCACAGGAAGTCACTGCTGCAAACTTCCTGTACAGTCTCGAACTTCTCCTGCGTCTGTGTAGAAAAACTCAATTTATTCCTATGGAAAGGCTGTGTATCATGCATCTGACACGGTTTTCCTATAGGCATGAATGGGGTTTTAATGTGCATGCACAAATGGACTGGACAAGAGTTTGCAGAGTCTGTGCAGCTGCACAACTGGATTTGGCAGAAGCAGGGACAGGTGAGACTAAAGGTGCCCATACACCTTATGACCATCGCAAGCTTATTAAAAGCTCGTACGATCTGCCCATCTTGGACAAGCAGATCGTACTTGCGATCATCGAAAGCCCGCCCCGCTCCGCAGTTGTCGAACGAGCAGGCTAGAAACCAGCTGAGAATCGTACGATTCTCGGCGGGTTTTCTAGCATGCTGGTTCGACAAAAGACGTGCGACCGTACAGTAAAAACGGTTGCACGCCTTCCACACACCTTGCGATTATCGTACAATCGCAGGATTTCCTGCGATAATCGCAAGGTCTATGGGCACCTTAAGACTTTGGGAGTGGTGGGGGCAACTTAAAGAAGCACCCCAGGGGCAACATTTTTAATTAACCCTTGCAGTGGGGTTACCGCTGTACTGCAGAGGTTAAATAGTCGTTTTTTGTCTAGGTGCTAAAAAAAGCAACAACACATGTAATAAGTAATGTTCACCTGAACCTCCCAGCTGACTTGCTCTAAAGCTGGCCATACACCTTACAATTATCTGCAGATTTTCTATGGTCAGATGGAAAAGGTGCAACAGATTCCTCCATCTACACTTAACTGTGTGGATGGAGTAATCTCCACCTGGGCCAAGCTTCTGTAATCTTGTTAGTCGGCCCCGCTGGCTCGCAAAACACCCCAACAATGCCTGCGTCCCATCAGATTGTTCAGGTATTTTGAGAACCAGTGTGGGCCGACTAACAAGATACTGAAGCTAGGCCCAGTGGGAGATCCCTCCATTCACACAGCTTAGCATAGATGGAGGAATCGGTTGCACTTTTTCCATCTGACAATAGAAAATCTGCAGATAATTGTAAGGTGTATGGCCAGCTTTAGTCTCTCCTCCTCTGCAGCTGCAGTCTAAGGTCCTGTAAATCATCACATTCTATGCACTGTGTGTGAACATGAGGATATTGAGGAACACTGCAATGGTGCAGCGTAGGGGGAGACAGGCTTCAGTGAATGAAGAAGCAGAAGTTTAAGCGAGCAAAATTTGTTTTTTGTTAGCACCTAAACAATAATGAGCACTTAACCCTTGCAGTGTGGGGGTAGCCTCACTGCGATGGTTAATCAAAGTTTTGCCCAGAGTTCTTCTTTAAAGGATAACTATATGAGCGTATACGTATTCTTAAAAGGAAAATTCCACTTTGATTCCGACCTGAAATGTTTCAGGTTCTGCAGGTATCAGGATTTCACTTACAGCAACATCTGCTGGCCAATATCTGGTATTGCCATTTCCAGTTAAATTGGGAAACCCCCTTTGCAAATAAGTTCAGTCATTTTTAAGGCTTTTATGTTTAGTCAGTTTTCTTTAAAAAGAGTCTCTAATAATTAACAAGGCAAGCAATCTAAAAAAAAAATCTAAAAAAGTTAGTCAGACATATCACATGCCACACAAGATCCTTACATTGTAGCAAAAACTCATCAACGTATCCCAGATGTAAAGTTTCAAATTGTGGGAACTCCAGCTCAGCCATCTTCAGTGCAGAAAACACTCCGTCTTTGGTTAGAGAGGGCTGAATGCGTACTTCGTGTAACCTTGATGCAAGCATACATAGCATTAGCACATAATACATGAACTGGAATATGGGAGCATTACTGCAAAAAGAATAGCAATGCATTTCAGATGTGCACCAAGACCTTGAACAAATGACAGCTTACCACCCACAGTAAAAAGCTAAGCTAACAGAAAAAAAAAAAAAAGTTCAAATGTTTGTTCTAATTTATTACAACATTTTTATATTATTCTGCAAAGACAACAACGGTATAGATTTGTTTCACTGGAAACATACTTGCATCTCAGGTCTGTTTGCTTTGACAAAAATGTTAGTCCTAGAACAATTTTAGAATTGTGTAGATCTTAAAAAGAATGCAAATGTGGTTGCATCCATCTTGTAGGAAAAATTAAGCCACAGGCCCAATGCTGGTACAAAACACAGATTCTGCTTTTGACCCGCTATGGTACATGAAGAACTTTGAAACTAGGTGAAAATGGCTTTATTAGGACACAATACAAATTCACTTTAGTGATACATTTCTGGCAGTACTGCTGTAATATGTAGTCTCACACCAAATCCACGTAACCCTGCGACACTTTCAGAGATAGTGAAATGTGTGCAACAAATTCAATTAGTTCTTGTTTGCAATAATGTGTAATGTGCTGTTATGGCTGCGACAAATTCATTAAGAAATACTGGCAGATCTGATCAGAAACCGTCAGTAAATGAGGCCAAAGTTATGGAGTACTTCTGGCATGTACTGTACATGTACATACATTTCTCCAAAATATCTTGTCCGCACACCATTCTGCTTTGGAATGTCATCTTTATTCGTATTCCTGTAGAATGACATGTAGCTGTCTGGTACCTGTATGTCATGCTAATGCAATACAAATAAAGATGACATTCCAAAAGCAGAATGGTGTGCAGTCAGCATATCTCCTAGACTGCATACTGTGTAGCCATCCACCAGTTGCTCCAACACCCATTGGATTCTGGGGTACATCGGTACGGTGTGGCAAGGAGATATCATTAAGACATACGTACATAAATCTGTCTCACTAACTGATATTTGTCTGAATGAGGCAAAATACTCTTTTTGAATTCCAGGGACTGTATCCATTAAATCTCATAGTAAATGACAACACATCAAACAAAGAATAATTTGCACTTGGCACATATTTTAAACGCATACTAAATGGAACTGAGCTTTATCTAAATGTAGTCGCTGAAAATGCGAATGGGGAAGAGATTGCTACAAACTACTGTATAGCATATACCTACCTTCTAGCAGCTGTTATTATGAGGTAGCCAAGGTCCACTTCAAGAGCATTCTTACAAGCTCCCAAAACAATTGTGTGCAAATTCCGAAACCCTCCTGTAACAGACCAGCACAGAGCAGAAAAAGGTTAGCTAGGAAGTGCAATTATATTTAGTCTTATCAGAACTCATTACTAAATACCTAAACTGGAGGTTGCAGCAATACATTTTAGTTAAAACCTATCTAGGGGGGCTACCCCCACACTGCATGGGCTAAATGCTCGTTCAGGAAACAGAAGTTTTACTTACCTGATTCCCACTCCCCCGACCATCAGTGCTCACCTAGTCTCCCCTAAGCCTTGGCTTCTGGATTGTCCCTCAGTGTCCTCGTGTATAATGCAGTGCTATAGGCCCTGCAGTATACTTGATATCAGAAAGCCTCTGATCACTGGAGCTTACAGGAGAGGAAGTGTTTTCCCCCATAGTTCTCTTAAGGGTCACGGGAGGACATATACTAGCGTCCTCCCGTAACCCAACCAAAGCTCAGTATATCGAGAGCTACGGATACCGACAATGCTGTCGAGATCCACCCAGCTGCGTGACTGACAGCTGGCTCTGCCTATCTAGAGGCAGAGCCAGCTGTACCCGCCCCTTCCCCGTCCGTTCCTCCAGTCGGCGCTGGAGCAGCTGTGCATGGCAAGCAATCAGCTTCTCTCTTCAGTTTCTTCAGTTAAGATTTGAAAAAGAGAGAAAAGGTGGCCATACACTTTACAACCATCGCAAGACTTCAGTCTTGCGATGGTTGTAAAGGAATTTAAAAAACGTACGATCTGCTCATCTTGGACTCTCGATCATCGCAAGCCCGCCCCCCTGAGGGCCGCAATGCTGAACGGGCAGTGTGCGCGTGCGCACACCGGCCCGTTCGGCATTTGTCTCCCGAGCACCGTTCAAACCAGCCGAAAATGGTACGATTTGCGGCTGGTTTTCTAGCGTGCTCCTTAGACAAAAGACGTGCGACTGTACAGCAGAAACGGTCGCACGTCTTCATTCACGCTGCTCGATTCTCGTACGATCGCGGGATTTCCCGTGATTCTCGTACGAGAAATCGAGCAGTGTATGGGCACCTAAAGAGAGAAGCTGACTGGATGCCATGCACAGCTGCTCCAGATTATAATAAATTCACCCCTATGTATATATCCTCACCTTTACAATATATCTTACATTGGTCAAAGTTACAAGATCAGCCACTAGTATAGTGTAAAGGTGCCCATACACCTTACGATTATCGTACGATAATCGTATGCGATCGACTTTTCGTACGACAATCGTAACGTGTGAATAGAGTGCCCGACCGATAGTACTGTACAATTGTACGACTTTTGACGGTCAAGCATGTTTGAAAACTTTGGTTGATCGTACGATGTTCGCATGGTTGGTGGCGTTTCCGTCCGTCAAATGTCGTACGATTAACACTGCGCATACGAAAATAATTGCGGTCAATTACCGCAAGTCGCCCAGGTGTTTTTTTCTAACTACCGCTGATTGAACACTGCGATAATCGGGGCAGGATGGGGCCGTCGTACGAAAATCGTACGACGGTTCGATCATCGGACGAAAAGTTTCGTCCGATAATCGTAAGGTGTAAGGGCACCTTAAGTATGTGTGGTTTAGGCCGAGGGCAGGAAAAAAAATAGAAGTGTAAAATTATGCAAGAAAACATAGCTATGACGACTTCTAGAACAATACAAGGCCTCATTTAATTAAACACCTAATATTCACAAAACAGAGCCACAAAAAAAGGACTAAAAAAAAGGAACACATGCAGACAAACAAACCCCAGTCTTAAGGTGCCCATACACTCTACAACCCTCGCAAGACTTTTGTCTTGCGAGGGTTGTAAAGTACTTTAAAAAAAAGTATGATCTGCCCATCTTGGACAGGCAGATCGTACCTGCGATCATCGCAAGCCCGCCCCCCTGAGGGGCGGGCTTCCGATGACTGCAATGATGAACGGGCAGTATGCTGAACGGGATTTCCCGCGATTCTCGTATGAGAATCGTGCAGTGTATGGGCACCTTTATATGCCTGTTTCAATGCATATGCCTTATATTTTAAAACAGATCTTTAATAAGCTTCAAGAAAACAAGAAAGAAAAGTGTTTTGTTTATAATTGTGAGGACCTTTTGCAAGAGTTAGGGCTGCATTGAAGGCTCTTTAAATATAATAGCTTGCGAAGCAAAGATTGAAGAGATACTTCCAAATTGCTTGAGATGCAAACAGCGTGCAGTAAATATTAATAATAACAGCGTCA
The DNA here is from genome assembly GCF_000935625.1 of Nanorana parkeri. Taxonomy (NCBI): domain Eukaryota; kingdom Metazoa; phylum Chordata; class Amphibia; order Anura; family Dicroglossidae; genus Nanorana; species Nanorana parkeri. The sequence goes on from NW_017306375.1 coordinate 2,202,439, forward strand.
CAGAATGTTACTTCTAAAACATAGCGCTATGGCAGTATACCTCAAATATTTTAGAACATATACCTTAAATATATCCACCTTAAAACAGGCATTGTTAAAAAATGTTCAATTGCTAATGTAGTATTAACATACCAGACCTCCAGCTGTCCTCCACCACATGTTGGATAAGCCCTCCAAGAAAGGGAACTCTAACCAACTCCAAATGTTCCAAGTTGCGAGCAGAAGCCAAACCTGTCACCAGTGGCACGTACTTCAATGAGTTTGTGGGCCCTTAAAAACACAAAGTAAATAAATGATAGTTTTGCCTTTAAGAATGAGCAAAAATCCCAGTGGCTAGAAGTGCTAAGCCAATAGAGACATATCCCAAGAGACTTACAGCGTAATTGCAGCAAATGGTGGCTCTACAAAGTATTGCCCTAGGAGGGGTGAATAGTATACTTATATACACTCAAGGTTTTAGGTTTAATTTATGTTTCAATGGTTTGTGACATAAAAAAAAAGAAGAAAAATTATATAGAAATACAATTTTTGTTTACACTAGGCATACTAGTCAAGTACATGTACAGTGTCACGTGAACTTTTCGCATTATAACCTGGAATTTGTTTGGTGGTGGTATCGTACCATGCGTTGTACACAACATGCCAATCACTTTGAAGGTGCAAACTGAATAAGTGCACACACTACCAATAAGGCTAGGTTATTGCCCTGCCCCCATCTCTATGCTAACTTTGCTCTCTCCTCCTTGCAGCATGTTGCTGGTCGGTACATGTGCAGAGTTTCTAGTGCTGTTTCTACTTCTCCCAGTCTGAGTTCTACTGTGTAGGGTATTACAAGAAGTGAAAACCAAGTTAGATATTTTTGTTATTACATATGTAACTACATAAATTGCCCCCCACCCCCATATGCCTGGAGTTCTGATTTAAGCCCAAAATTTGTGTGACTTGTGATTTTTGATAGCACCCCCACCTAAAAATAAAAGCACTATGTAACATGAAATCATACAATAAAGAAACAAAATCTTACCAGCACAATTCCGCATTACAAACGTTCGCAGACTGATGCACAGGAAGTCTTTAAAAGGCTGAGGTTTGGTTAAGCGCACCCACTTCAAATATAAATGGCGCAGCATTGGGATACAAGGGATTTCAGGCACATTTACTCCTTTAATGGGGTGAAAAGAGACAATGGGTTAATAAATGGGTAACAATAGTCACATGTAATCATCATTGCTAGATAATTAAATGCTTACCTACTAAATGTAAGGTCTGAATTTTGGCAGCAATTGGTATTTTCAGCTTGTTTTCTGGTGGTATGGGAAAAGCCCCATTTCGATTTCGAAATTTTCCTAAAATGTGGACCTGTGGCATGTATGTCCATATAGCTTCTACAAGCTCTAGATGTGAGGTTTCCACACCCTAGGTAAAAGCAAGGAAAAAAAAACTGTGATAATGGGGTTTCTAAAAACACACACACTTTTTATAAATCAAGTCATATTAAGTGTGAGAAAAAAACAAAGCTGCTGGTGTGTTTTTAAAAAGTGCACGCTGTAGGTCAGTCAATCTTATTTTAGCATTACCACTATTACTTTAAAGAGACCCTGTAAAACTACATATTTAGTAGGGCTGTTACTGATTAAAAAACTTTCGTGTTCGATTAATCGAATTTTTTTTAAACCGATTAATTTCGATTATTTATAACGCATATACAGATCCAACTACATTGGCTTATACACATACAGCACAGCAATGAAGTAATAAAATGTGTCTAGGGCAATGCCTTGGCTGGCGCTCGTGCAGAATAACTTTCTTGGGCAAACCTCTTAGTTCAGAGTAATCCGGAAATCAGGCGGTCCGAAAACTCCATAAGTTGGAACTTTTCGATCGAACACCGGCCCAAGTGGCTCCGTCGGCTAACGAAGGGAAGGGGGGAGGAGTTTGGTGCCGTCGATGTCCGTGACGTCACCGGATCTCCGACGGAAGACCCGGAAGCCGGCGGAGAGGTGAGTGTTTTCATTATTGATCAAAATAATTGTAATCGATCAAAACTTTTAACGATTAATCGGGTAATCGTTAATTTCAGCAGCCCTAATATTTAGGGGAAAGTGACAAGATCAGTTAACAGCCCAACCCCTGGGGCCAACTTATACCCACCTTCACAGCTTCTTTCTCTGTTCTAGCCACTACAAAATACTGATGTGAGAGTCTAAAGGGAACAGAGATGTCACCCCCTCTGCATCTGGTCACGAGGCCTGAGCACTGCATCACAGGAGGTGGTCACATGATCTCCAACACAAGCAAGCACAGAGTATTTTGCAGTGGGAGTTACTCTCTGCAGGGAAGTGCCTTCAAAACAAGTATAATGTGGGTAGGGGACGGTGTTTAAACAGACCCCAAATGAGCAAATAGGTCTCTAAGTTTTAGAGTATTCCAAATCGCAAAAAAAGGCATCCCTTTAGGGATATATATTACAAGAATAACTCCACTAAGCTCTGTAGGTACCCATAAAAGGATAAAACACTTTTTTTGTAAAAAAAAAATAAAGAAAACACCTTCTTATTTCAATATTTCGGTGTCTTCTCACTTTTGCTCCTCTCCCATTATATAATGGATGTGGTCTTTACCAGTAAAAGGACTCTTGGCAAAAGTACTGCAGTGAGTGTAGGTAATTTCCATGTATGAGGAATGCGGTCAGTGTGATGCAAAAGAGGAGGCAGACACGAGCACAAAGAACCCAGTTCCATACAATATAGCAAACCAGGGTAAAAAAAAAATATATTTTGCTGGTACTGGTGTTGAGTCTGCGTTATTTTAGTGAATATGCTTTTTATAGGGAGGATTATTTGCCAAGGGCTAACAGACATCAGTAATAACACTGAAGAAATGGTTATTAGTTCACTCTACACTGCAAAATAAAGCAGAAAAAGGGCTTTTATTGGTTAGATTATCCTGCATCTATTTTTCTATAAATTCGGAGATACCTAGAATATAGCAGTGTGCAAAATGACAGAATACCTGTGTCAAGTACATTAAAAAAACAAACAAAGTGTAAAGCAGAAATGACAGAAGACTGTCAGCAGGGACAGAATTCTACATCATACCTGCTACAAAGTTATTGGATGGGCATAAGGAGTACTCACCAGGAGATTAGGGCAAGACTGCAAAGCTTCTAATACACCGGGAATGCTAAAGGCTTCATGGCCCCTAACTCTGCGTCTTTCCAAATACCTTGGATGAAGGCCATAAAGTTGTTCAATATCTGGCATCTTTTTAAGCAGTTTCAGGAAACTGGAATCAGTGAAACCTACCAAAATAGAAAGGGAAAGAGCAAAATCAACAAAGCCATCTGCATCAGAACAAGCAAAACAAGTCATGTGTACAGTTAAGATTTCTAGGAGTTTTTTTCCCCAAGAAAGTTTGAGAAACTCAAGCTTCTTTATGCATTAAAATGGATTCCTAAGTCCTTTGTTTGAATACCTTTTGACTTTACTTTGTAACAACAAAAAGGTCCTCAACTACATTAACTTAATGTTTTGGCTATAGAAACAGTTTTACCTAACCATAAACCCAATCTCTGAACTGAGCCTAAACATGACCCCCTACTCCTAACCAGAGCCTAAATATACCCATGAACTCAACCTTTAAAATGAGAATTATGAGGCAAGTGATTTTCACTCAGCCTCATAATCTGAGCCGACCTGTGACAATGAAACTGTCACAGGTCGGCTCAGTAGATCGGGAAGTGAGCGAACACAAAGCGTCGCTCGCTCACTTCTTGATCTATCCCTGCAGAGAGCCATGACTGTCACTCATGGCTCCCTGCAGGGATTCTTCCCCTCCCCTGTCCGATCCTCCAGCGCTGACTGGCGAAATGGACGGGGGTGGGCACAGCTGGCTCTGGATAGGCAAAGCCAGCTGTCAATCCCGCAGCTGGGTGGATCCAGACAGTATTGTCGGGATCGGTCACAGCTGCGGCGTCTCTGTATACTGAGCTATGGGTCACGGGAGAACGCTAGTTTGTGTTCTCCCGTGACCCTTAGGAGAACTATGGGGAAAAGCCCTGACCCCATAGTTCTCCTTTAAGCCTAACCTTAACCAAGGATCATGAAAAACTGTCATATTATGCTAACATAATATGAAGAAATATTAGCACCCAGACCAATGTGGCAAACCACTCTCCGTCTATTTCGGTCTAGTTGAACTTGCACCCCAAAAACTAAATCAGACTCAAGATGGTATTACTAAATATGTGCACTCAGCTCCTAAGAATCACATCACCATAATCTATGTCACTTACAGCATTTCAAAGACTATTTAGAAAGGGGCAGGCTATTGTAACTGACAGTTAAAGGGATTTTAGATTAAAAATGCCTTTACCACTTCTAAACAAAGAGATATTGGTGAATAGTATTAGCAACTCTTTCGCATTAAGGGGGCAAACACTATAAGACGACACTTACCTGTGGGCATATACTCCCACCAACGCCCAGCACAAAGATCTACCATTTTCACTACACGCAGGTACAGGGTCACAGCTTCCTTCAGTTTCCGTGACAAGCATTCCATACACATTATATCCTGAAGGGGAAGGTATCTGTGCAAAGAACACATTCTCGGTGAGATCTTGAATATTTATTAAACATATAGACATGAAATTGTTTATTGGAAGGTTTTAGAATTACACAGTTGATTCTAGCTACGAAACAAATTCTTAAAAATGTATTGCAGCAGTGGAACCTTTTGGGGTTTTGCTCAGCAGATTAAAGTCTGGTCATTTAAAGTGTCATCATATCCCATCAGAACATCCAAATGGTAATGTCACCATGTCTGATTTTTTTTTGCATGTGGCATTGGAGGCAAAATCATGAATCTTGCCCCCAATTCCAATTAAAACAGGAACAGTGATGGATTGGAAACCATTCACTTACTACTGTGAGGACACTACAGCTTTGCTGCCGATTGTCAAAATAATGAAAAGCAGTTAACTAATGGGTTCCTCAGTACAAATAAACACCCCCAAAATGATTCTGACATCTGTATTGGCAATGTTAATTTGATGCTACAGTGTGTGTTTTGGGTGAAAATATCTATTCAACACCCATTTTGCTTTATTAAGCAATAAATAGCTTTGCATGTGCTTAAAATTCCTATACTCAAAAACACATAATAGCAACACTAGTATGAGAAACATAACAACAACAACAAAAACTGGGTATTATAATTCTTAGAATTATAATACAAGCCACCTAAAATATGCAGTAGTACTTCTATAAATGCAATTAGATACTAAATACATGACTTAATGCGGTATGAGTAACACTTGGAATAATCTCAAACATGTATCCAGTTGGATCAGGAGACATCCAAAACAGGGTAAGACTATTTCAACCATTACTCATACCCAGGTTTCTGTGCTGGCAGGTTATATGGGGATGGACATACGGTATATGACAATTAAAAAAAGAGGGTATATGGACTTTGACCAGGCATCAGGGAGCAAGGGGTTTTGCTCCCCAAGACTCATGGCCGTTAGGACCCCCAATGCAAAAAAAAAATATGTTTTAAAGTTTATTATTATAAGCACAGTTACCAATATTCTGAATAAAAGGCGGTTCTATTTTGTTGAGTCCAATATATACAAGAGATATCTGATATCACAGTACAAACAGGGTGGTGGGAGGTGTTTTCTTATGCACATTGGTTTGTATATCTATATAAAAAGGTGGCTGATGGTATTATATGGTGTCATTCTGAGCCTGATAAAGGGGACCCTGCGAGGCCCTGAAAAAAATGCCATTCAGTTGCAAGTACAGTCATTAAAATGGACGTTTGCTAAACACAAATAGCACGGTGTGTTGGTGACGTCCTCTGAATTTGTACACTAATCACGGCGCCAACCCTGGTCACTACAAGCACCCACCTGTATTTATTACAGAAATCCGGTAAAGAATGCAGCAAGGTACCTTTTTTCTTTTTTTTTTGAGGGTTAATTATCTGACCCAAAGCCTTCCCCCCCACTGCCTTGAACAGTGAGAACTAAGCAGCATTTTGTTTTATTCCTGCAGTTTCCCGCAAGCAGCATCTAAAACATTGAAGCCACAATTTGTACTATTTGTTTAAAGTAATGCACTGTGAATGGGAACATGTAACAAATATAAAGTAGGTGGTCTCTTCCAAAATCAAAAATCAACTCGTATTTGGTTGGGAAAAAAAAGCCAGTGATACACGAGGAGGTAGCTGTGTGGGGAGAATGTGCTAGTTCAATTGTTAGGTTAAGGGGGATATTACATCTAACTAAGTACCAGCTGAATGAATTACAGTCCCAGACCAACATTTTTTTCTCTTTTCCCAATGTTCTGATTCTGAAGCATCAGAAGAATTGGACTGCCAAAGTTCCTTAGTGCCTGATTACCTAGCATTGTTCCATGCACTTATGTGATTGGGATAGACCTTAGATTTCCTATAAACTACTAAGTTCCAGCTGTTGTTCACAACTGGGTGCAGAAGGGATCCAGAGAATATTTATAAGCTCTTAACAATTACTATACCTCACTAGACATGTGCGAAATTGGAAGAATTTTCGGAAATTCAAACATTTCGGATGTATCCGAATTACAGATATAACGAATGCAAACAAATCCGAATTTCCGTTTCCGAAATTCATTAGTGGTAGTTCGTTCGAACGTTCGTTTCTTATTCGTTTCGTTCGTTGGAGCAAAGTGACATTAGAAAAGGAGAAAAACATTTTTTACAAATGTCACTTTGCTGCCATGAACGAACGAAACGAAACCAAAATGAGCGTTCGAACGAACTACCGCTAACGAATTTCGTCCGAATCCGAATTCTGAATTGACTTTCACACCCGAATCCTGAAAAACGAAATAACACAAATCCGAATCAAAACGAAACTAAACTAATTTTTTGCCAGTGCACAAGTCTAATACTCACTTAAATATATGGCAAAGCACTTCATGGGACAGCTGGTTCATGTAATCCTTAGGATCGCCGGATTTGTTTTCGATGCCTTCAGCATTTGTTTTGCACGGTTTCACGTATTTCCGTCGAGGTCCCATCTTAAGTGTAGATGAGGAATCACTACATACAACTGCAAAGTAAAAATACAATTTAATATTAGGTAGAATGCAGGAATATTACAAGATGGACTCCACACAGACCATAATCAACATCTTAATATTTACATGGATACTTTAGAATTAAAGTAAAATTCAACTACCTGTGGTAACCTCACTACCAATTTAGAACAAGAATGTTGTAGGGGCATTATAGGTGAACATGAAGAGATTTTCTACTTCATAAAAAGGGAAATGCCTACCCACATTCCCACTGCATGTTTGCTGTGCCATGGGGAAATAGCTACATGGCTGGAGATCTGCTGAATCCAAATCACTTTCAGAACACAGACCAAGCATGGCCTGAAAAAAAGTATTTAGAAACAATGGATTTTCAAGGATGCACCGAGAAATCTCTGCCTCTACAAGTAGTGGCAGCCAACAGCAGGGTTGGTCAGTGGGTTTTCTAGGGAAGGCATGCCATATATACAATCTGCATAATATTATTATTATTATTTAAACACAGGAAAATTGAAGTGGTTATATTTGCCATCAGTTTCCCCACTGTGGAGAAGTGCCATATATCCTGTGACCACCTGTCCACAAGCACAGGAAGTGAAGGGAACTTTTCCCAGTGGGGACATGTGTGTGTGTGTGTGTGTGTGTGATCTGTAGCTATTGACTCTGCAGACAGTAGGCAACTTGTGCACTGTGCGCTTCAGCATGCGCTGACCACGCTCTGTCATTTTACCTGGCATACCACTTTGTGGCTGAGTTGCTGTTGTTCCCAGTTGCTTCCACTTTGTTATAATACCACTAACAGTTGACCGCGGAATATTTAGTAGCAAGGACATTTCACGGAACACCTGAAGCCAATGATTTGGAGGGGTGTACCAATACGTTTGGTAATATATAGTGTATAAGGCTAACCTTTATAGGATAAGCCACATGCGCTTTTAAGGCTGGTTCACATCCGGGCGGTTGCACAAGCAGAATCGCAGCAGGAAACTGCACAATGTGCCCAGAGCGACTGGGGTGCCATAAGAAAAGAATGGCACCACCGCGGTCAGCGGTGGTGTGCGACTCCGTGACCGCACGACAATCCTCGTGGTTTCCTGCACTCGTTCACGGATCGCCCAGGTGTGAACCTGGCCTTAGTTTGTATCATTCAGAACTCGTCTATCCTCAGCTTCTCCTCTGCCCCCCAAAGTATCAGGCAACTCCAGTCCTCCTCCTTCAGGATCTAAATATTCAGTATACACTCAAAAGGAATTTCTCATAAACTTGAAAGTACACTTACAAACAACCACAGTTAGTTCACTAACTTCTTTGTTTCATACAAGCTAGCAGTGTCCATGCACCAGGAAACGTTTGTATGCCCCTCCGATACTTTTAACGATTTTAGTACCGTATATGAGAAATACTACACAGTTTTATCAATTTGGTTTATTTGCATTTCTAAGCGCAGTGCAGGTATATAATCAGCAAAAAGGGATTATTTACTATTAAAAAGGTAGAAACGCCTTTTAAAAGAGAACTAAAGCCAAACCTTTTTTTTTGGCCATAGTTCTCTTTTGGGTCACAGGAGGACATATACTAATTTACACCTGTGACCCCAAACTCAGCATATAGTGGGCTACTGCCTGCTATATGCTGACAGCATTGAGCCATGCTGCAGCCGGGAAAGATCCCAACAATATTCTGGGGATCCACCCCACTGCCTGACTGACAGCTGGCTCTGCTTCTCTAGAGCCAAGGCCAGCTGTGCCCACCACCTCTCCAATCTGTCCCTCCAATGAGTGCTGGAGAAATGGAAGGGAATCCCTGCAGGGGATGATGAAGCCCTCATTCACACGAGAAAAGGCCGGCATGTACAGCTCCGTGCACGGCCATATCGGGCAGCTCCCGGGAAGGATTGGTGCTGCGTGTGATTAGTATGCAGCCCCTGTCCTTCTCTATAGGAGTACGCGGCCTAACGCCCCCCTGCGCTCACCTCAAGTGCAGGTCCGTGCGGGTGTCCCAATTCGGACACAGACAGGATCCACCCCGTCAGCATACGAGTACGCTCACCCACACGGACGTGCAGGGTGGGTGAGCGTAGGGCGGCGTACGGCTGCATACTCCCATTGAGAAGTACAGGGGCTGCGTACTAACCACATGCACCACCGTTCCCTCCCGGGAGCTGCCCAATATGTCCGTGCACGCAGCCCGGAACTGTACATGCCGGCCTTTTCTCGTGTGAATGAGAGCTAACAGTCACCACTCCCTTCAAGGAGAAGTTTGGGGACTGAAAGATCAGTGGTTTACGATTGCTCAGTAGCATGGATAGGGGAGTGCAGTGTTTTTTTTGTTCAGCCCACAAGTCCAAATAAGAAAGACGCCAAGCACATAGTCATACAGTTGTCATTGGAACAAGGGTCCTCATTGCAAGAGTTGCCCTGTTCTTATGACTACTTAAGAGAACTATGGTCAAACCTTCTTTGGCAGCAGTCAGCTGTGCCCACCCCCGGCCCCATCCGTCCCTCCAATGAGAGCTGGAGGAGCAGAGAGGGGAAGGGGGAATCCCTGCAGGGGGCGGTGACAGACCCTACTCTCTGCAGGGAGAAGAATGTGAACTGAAAAAAATCAGTGTTTTGTGATTTCTCAGTTCTCGAGCTATAGAGCCGACGTGCGACAGCTTCAGTGTCACACGTCGGCTCTAATTATTGGGATGAGTGTATTTCACTCTGTTCATAATACTCCTTTAAGTTTAGGTTTTCCAAGTGCAAAGTTTGATTTTCTTCATCATCATTTCCATTGATAATGGTCAGCAGGACAACTACAGACAGTGACTCTTCTTATTCAGTACACCGATAGAGAGCAAAAACCTGACAACTGGTTCTAAACCTTTCCTACACCACCACAAACTAAAAATGAAAGCATTTCCCTTAAAGTGGAAGTAAAGTCTTGTTGGCAAGCAGGCTTATTATGACAAAAGAGACTGTGTGAGTGTCAGCTGCCATAGTAGCTTTTAGCTGCCTGTCAGGCACTGTTTATTTTTCTGCACACTGAAGCGACAGAAATGTTGCCGAGATGAAGTAACTCCCGTGCACAGGCACTGGAGATACATCTGGGCCGGGTTGATAAAGCGGCCAAAGATCTCAGATCCTGGAAGACCAGGAAAAAGAGGGAACAGAGCCTGGACATCGCAGCGCTGGAGGAGATCGATTGGGCAAATAAGACACCATAATGTGCTAATATGCTGTGCTTACTGGCACATTATGGCTAAGAGCTCCTGTTGGCCCTTTTTTTGTCTGCTTTACTTCCATTTTAAATATTAAACCCAAAACAAAGTGTATGTAGACAAAACTTTCTTTTCCACTTTTGGATAAAGTAGGGAACAATTAAACCGTCTGTCAAGATTTTGTATCACCGCTGGAGAGATTCCTCCCCTTTATTATGCTTTTTCCATCATTACTGAGACAAGTAATGGCAGAGCCATCATTTTAGCATTGTCACCAAAACAAGAAGGTGAGGGTAAGTCTAACAATGGAAGTACCTGTTCTGTTGGACAGCTGCTCAAGCAGGGAATAGCCCTCATTTTGGAGACATTTCCAGGTAACTTTCTCAAACAAGCAAAGCAAAAAACAAACAAGCTGACAGGTTTTAATTATTTCTTAGTTTATGCAGAAAAAAAAATGTTTTGGCTTTACATTCACTTTACAAATGGAGTTTTAATATAGGCTGCATTCATCTTTAAAAAGGATACACACGTGAAAGCATCATGGAGGCTGCCATTGTTGACGATACCCTCTGAAAATCATAGTTGCCTGGCTGTTATATCTGAAAGTCACAATAAGTTAAATCTTAAAAATACATTCAAGTACCTTAACTAGTAACAAAAATGTATCTTATTTGTGTATCACTCGGCTGTAGATCCTCAAATCATCTCTGAATTGGTGCCGACACTGTCCTTCCTTCTGGAGGGTGGCTACTTTTGTTCCGCATGTGTGTGTTGTAAAGTAGTCACCACTCCAAACTCGCTCCCGTGATGGGACTATAATCTCAATACAAATGAGTAAACTAAACGTGAGATTGTAGTACATCACAAGACTGAGCTTGGAGAGTGGTGGCTACTTTACAACACACACAGGGACCATGGTGAACAAAAGTAGCCACCCTCTAGAAGGAAGGACAGTGTCAGTTCCAATTCAGAGATGATTTGAGGATCTACAGCTGAGTGATGCACAAATAAGATACATTTTTGTTAATAGTTAAGGTACTTGAATGTATTTTTAAGATTTAACTCCTGAGTTTAGTCTCACTTTAAAGCCCAACTCCAGGCACAATAATCTTACTAGGGTACAGCATGATATACAGTGTCTTAAAAACCCACCTGCCGTTATTAGCACTAGGTTCATCTCCCCACAATGTAGGTGGAAGTTCAGCTCTCGCCGATTTTTTTTGTGCCCACTTCGGCTGTAGTGCTGCAGGTCTCATAGACCTCAGTTCTGCAGTCACATTTCCACCCTCCTCTTCTCCTGGCCAGTCACAAAACAGAGCTGGGGACTATTTTCCTTGCGATTTGCTAGGAGGAGGGGATTAAAGATGGGAGGTCTGAGACACGCAGTGCTACAGCCAGAGCAGCTATGGAAATTCTGCAGGAGCCGGACCTCCACCCACATATCGCACTGATGATATATGTGGAGAAGAAACCAGCAGTGAAACTGGCAGTATATGCATATATACTGTATGTGGCCTTGGACACACAGAGCTAGCAAGCTAGCTTGTTTCATGGTGTTGCCCCGATGCCAGTGAACCCGGCACTTTTTGAGAATCCTTTAGGAAAGGTACTGCATATTGTAGGAATGCAGACGAAATTGGTACTTTGGCAAAATGCAGAAAGTACCATAATGGCCAAAAATTCAGTGCACTAGCTTCTCTCCTCCCCGCTGGACGCTGGTCTGTGTTACCTCTGATTTCCGGTGCTCTCCCCCGCCTGTGTCCGCAGAGGCAGCAGGGATCTGAGGGGACACAGACTGGAGCGTAGCGGGGAAGAGAGAAGCTTTCAGGAGGCTGAGGAGAAAACCGCAGTCAGGTATCACGGGAGGCCAAGCTCTCCTCCCCACACAGCCTCCTGTGACAGATGAGTCAGAATGCTAAGTGAAGTACAATCGCTCAGCAATCAGAACTGATCGCTGAGTGTTTGTAAATAACTGAGGACACAGTAAGCTTACTGTGTCCTCAGTTATATATGAACAGAAAGTGTTCTACATCACTTCCTGTTCATTCGTGATTGTGGACATAGTATCTCATACTCTATCCACAGTTTATGAATAGACAGGGGCACTCAGTGAAGAGGCTTTCTGTTCATTCATAACAGGGGCTGCAGAAACAGAGATTTAGGACTGTGTCCCCAATCTCTTTTTCTATTTTAAAAGGGAAATATCAGGGGTCTGTTTAGACCCCCTAATATTTCCCCAAAGCCCCTAAAAGTAAAAAAATAAAAAACGAATTAAAAAATAATTCTAAAAAGGATTGGAAAAACAATAAATTTTCAGTTCCAGCCTGACAAATTTTTATATTTTGGTCTAAAAATTAAATGTCAGTGTAACCTTAGTATATTGTATTGTACTCCTGTAAGATCTTTGTGCTTGGAGTTGGCCTATAAGTTTCAAAGAATAGCATAGATCTCTGGTCTGTGATTCAAAAAGTATTGTTGCCAGACAGACAGGCATTTTTTTCAGAAGACTGGCATCAGCAGCCTCCATACTTCTCTAATGACAGGGTCACTTTAAAACTGTCCACCTACTTGTGAATGGCTGGCACACTGTCAATACAGAACACCAAAACAAAAACAGAGCCCATGCTGTCTGTATTACAAAGCCTAGCACAATACGAGAAGGTGACTGTAGGAAATACTGCTTATACATATCCTCTGAATAAATCCATATGTATACAGACAGTATATAATATATTCCTTAGGGTTCATGAAATCCATAGCAGGGCTTCAGAAACGTTGCCATTACCCGTAAACCACTGTATCGCCTTAAGCCAGCCATAGTAACCGTGCTATTGTGCCTACCCACTGCCATTACCTCCCGGTCACGGCTCTTCGGTATACAAGTAACCCCCGGCCATCCAGCAGCTGAGCCTCTGTGTACCGGAAGCAGCAAGAAAGATGCCCAGACAAACACTTCCTGATTTAGCTCCGCCCCTCTCTTCCCACGCAGCCAATCTGTTTCCTTTGCTGGGAGAGCCAATGGTAGAGATGCTGGGAGCCAGCTGCGTTAGGATTGGCTAAAGACCTGTTTCGTTAGAAAGACGGTAATACTGGTTCCGTCGCCCTGGTGGCGTGGAGGGGGAGCTGTGATCGAGGGGGGATCGGCTTTATAAAAATGACATTATAATGAATGTAATAATAATTTGATACGATAGTTTTAACATGTAACCTTTAATAACAGTAATAATTGGATACATTAGTTAGGTGTCTCAACTGCAGCTCAGCCAGTCAGCTTTTACGTTTTCATTTTCTGAGCTACGTGGAAAAAATTTAATATAGGAGCTGTTTGGTGGTTATGAGCAATTGCACCAATTGAGATATAACTTGTCTCACAAATTGAAGCACAGCTGAAGGCAAAACTTTTTTTGCCCCTTCACACCAGGGCGTATGTGCGTCAAACCTGCACACAGGTGCGCGCATTAACGGTACGCCCACAAACGTGGAACAAGCTCATGTTGCTATTACTAGGTTATCAGTGGCGTAACCAGAGCTCTGGG
>NW_017306375.1:2216767-2231563 GCF_000935625.1 Nanorana parkeri
GCAGCGCTCGGCCGGCTGTCATTTTCTCTCTGATTCCTTTCATCCCTGCTGGGCACTGCTCTGTGTCCCAGCGGGGATGAAAGGAATCACGGCCGCGCCGACAAAACGGCAGGAAAATGTCACTTTTGGCATTTAGCCGAAAGTGCCATTTTCGGCCGGCGCCCCCTCTTCACTTTTCGCCCGGGGCCCGCACCCCTGCTGCCCCCCCGGTTGTTACGCCACTGTAGGTTATGGCACCCCAAAGTGGCTGTGCAAACAGTTTTTCCTAGTGGGAGACGGAACGCATGTTGCCAAATTTGCGACATGCACTACTTTTACGTTCAGGGACCCAATGGAGATGCTCGCCAAACGCGGGAAACAAAGTCCTGATAACCCGCAGGAGCACAGTCCTGCTATGCCGTGGTGTGAACGGAGCCTTTTAGTTTTGGATAGAGTTACCAGTTCAGATACCAGTGCCGATACTTGGCATTTTCATGAGAACTACCAGGGTTGGGACCTGGCTCTGGTGCTCCACCACTGTCCTGAAATCATTAGTCTGTATTGTTTTAGAAAAACTGTCACATGACAATAAACAAAAATGTATCAGTAATAGTATCTGTGAGTACTAGGACAAGTATCAGTACTTGCAAAAATGGTATCAGTGCATCACATATATATATTTATAAAAACAAAATCACCTTACAAATGACAGCTGACTCCTAACTTTTGAATTTTTCTCAAGTCTAGTCTCTGAGCTCGTAAAGTATCTGTACATGTACTTGTACCTAGTACTGTACTTGGTATTGGTGCATCCCTAGTTATAACCATCCCTTCCTAAACTAAAAAAAAAAGTTTTGGCTACCTTAATACCACCCAAGATTTATAACACTGGAGAGAGTGTTGACAGCACAGGCTATGTCTGTTCACACCAGGGGACTATGGGATGAGATGGACATCGTTGCCCAGTGCACTCCAATCACAGAGACAAGGCAATGTGCCTTCAATAAAATTAAAATGCATAAAGTTTAGTGCAATAAAAGTGCCACTAAGCCCAAATACACACACAAAAAAAGGTTTAGAATACGTGCCTTTATTGTTATCTGTCGCCCTTCCAATGGCAGCTTCTGACAGCACATCGTTCAAAATCAATTTAAAATCTGCCCATCTGCAACCTCTTTTACGAGGATGGCTTCTTTTACTCTACATGGTCCCACTGTAGGCAGGAACCCCCCCCCTTTGCTAAGTCTTAGTATTGTATACACAGGATGGGCAACTCC
Source organism: Nanorana parkeri (assembly GCF_000935625.1). NCBI lineage: Eukaryota > Metazoa > Chordata > Amphibia > Anura > Dicroglossidae > Nanorana > Nanorana parkeri. Next base: position 2,218,024 of record NW_017306375.1, read on the forward strand.
AGCCCTCCAGCTGTTGTGGAACTACAAGTCCCATGAGGCATTGCAAGACTAACCATTACAGGCATGACTCCTAGAGGCAGAGCCATGTTGGGATTTTATAGTTAAAGCACATGTGGAGTGACGGAGTTCTCCACCCCTGGTGTACAGTAATACATCCTGACAGATTCAGTGCCAGGATGTAAAAGAACAAAGAAAGCTCCCGTTCATAAAATCTTTGCCCACATAGCACTGTGCTAGATGCTGGTCCTTGGTGCCAGTTACTTGTTGGTTGGATGAACCGGAAAATAAAAATTTGGGGACACATGGGCAGTTTATTCAGCCGATGCAATGTCATCTGGGATTGGTAGTTTGATCGGAGCGGTGCAAATTACCACGATTTACATGCACTGCTCGCATTCACAGGCGTGAAGGGAAGGAGGCGTCTGTTGGGGAAACGCAGAGACAGATTATATTGCACATAAAAACAGTATGTGAAAGTTTTTGGCATCAGTTTTATTTATGTGAACACAACTGTATGGTAGACTGTAATATTGATTCAACAATTATAATTTAGTGATACCTCGCGGTGTGCGCTGAAAGTAAGTACGACATGCAGTACTTTTTTTCACCTCAGCCTCAGCGTGTTGCCATGCAATACACCACATCACTATGCGCTACTGTGAACTGAACTGAATGAAATGTCACTTTGTGACGTAAAGTGCAAACAAAAAACAAAGAAAGAAGAGAGGAAAAAGGTTACACTGCGATGCACTGTTTACAGCACATAGGCACTGCTTCCTTCACTGTGCACACCCCCGACTGCTGGCATGAACAAAACCTACAGCTGGCCATATGCCAGTAGAATGTCGTTCAAATAATTTGTTTTAGGAATGTACGTACGGTTTTCTAATAGTTGATGGAATCAAATCGGCGATTGATTTTGACCGTAGTGACAAAAAAAAGGAGAGATGCTTGTCAAGGGATGCAAGCATCCCGGGACAAACATCTATCTTGATCCGCAAATAGTTGTACCAAGTAGAATTACATGCGGGCAGCCACAGACAGGTGTGGGCGCTGTCACCTGGTCATTAACTTGAATGGGCACAGCGGCCACATCTGTACAGACACATCTGGGATTCCTGCTGCAAGAAACTGCAGGTTCTTTCTGCAGGAATCCCCAGACGCCCAAGTGCATGAGGTCTAACAGTGAATGTGATTGTTATGCCTCAAACCCGATTCCAAAATTGAATTTTAAAGCAGAACTCCAGGAATTTTTGTATTAACCCTTGCAGTGGGGCTACTACCGCACTGCAAGCGGTAAGTGCTTGTTTGTGTCTAGGTGCTAAAATAACAAAAATATACATACCCTAAGCTCAGACCTGGCCACCTGTCATGGCGCTCCCTCCAGCCTGTCTCCCCCCTCTGCTGCAGATTGGAATCTTCCTCAGTGTCCACACGTCTATGCACAGTGTATAGACATGATGATGGGCAGCTTAAGGGAGATTCACCTTCTCTAATTCTCCTGATCACCAATGTCAACAGGAATGATAGTTAGGATTAATCCAAATTTGAGGTACAGATGGCAAACAACAAAGTACCTACATTTTTCAGTTTTCAGTGCTGTGATAGTTTGACTACCTACTACTCGGTCATGCAACACGGTACCCTAATGAATTTTAAGCCATTGGTTTCAGACAGATAGAGCTTTCTTTTGGTGGTATTAATTAACCACTGTTTTTTTTGTTTTATTTAATATTATTTTTTACTATCTAAAGGAAAAAGACTGGAAATTTGACAAAGAAACATGTTTCCCTTACTTTCTGTTATAAAACATGTTAAATATAAATGCTGTGACAGTGCGACCAATCCCAAAATGACCCCTTTTTGGAAACAGACATCTTCTAATTTTTGCCCCAATTTTTGGCAAATGAAGAAACTGTTATTGTGGTAGTTAAAACATGGAGCTTGGTGATGGTGCACTAGATACAGCGCATCTTTAACCACCTCCAGTCTGCCGATCGTAGGAAAATAACTGGCCGGGAGCCTTCTAGATGCGGGTTTTGGCGTCTTAAAACGTCCTTTCTGCCCATGCCCGCTCGTGCGTGCTGCCTGGTTTGGTGTCTTTTTACCCGACGTGACCCCATCTTTTATATGAGCAAAACAAATGACAAACGCACTCAACAATTTGTCACCAGCTTTACAGTAAGGTGCACACGAAATGGGCTTTGAACAGTAAACAGTAGAAAGGTATCATGGCACACTCACAAGCCAGCATGTAAAAAAACTTGTCTCACCACTAAGGTTAATAACAGAGGTTTGGATACACGTCTTCTGCAGAAAATGTGAAAGCCGCTTTCACATTTTCTGCAGAAGACGTGTATCCAAACCTCTGTTATTAACCTTAGTGGTGAAACAAGTTTTTTTACATGCTGGCTTGTGAGTGTGCCATGATACCTTTCTAATGTTTGCCCATCTTTTATATGTTAGCAAAAAATTGGGTAATAATAAGTGTTTCATAACATAATAAAGGGAAAACAGTTTATTTTGATTTTCTGTACTTTTTTTTAATTATATAGTAATAAATAAAAAACCCCAGTGGTGATCAAATACCACCAAAAGAAAGCTCAATCTGTCCCCAAAAAATGGTATAAGATTAATTTCAGTACATTGTTGCATGACCTAATAAATATCAGTCTAAGTACTGCAGCGCTGAATACTGAAAAATAGCCTGGACAGGAAGTAGGTGTAAACACCCCGGTCTTCACATAGCTAATGTACAGGTCATTCACTGAGTGAGGAGGCAAAAGGGTTAATGTACAGGAAAAGGTAGGTGAAGAGGTTAATATGCAGACACTGCAGACAGGATACACATGACTTGTACAGGAGAGCAGGGGGAGGTGAAAGAGTTAAAATACAACTCCACAATAACATTTGTTCATGTAAACAGTCATAGGGGTCTATTCACTAAGCTGCTGTAGGCAGCCGAGTAATCGGCCGACCTGAAGGGAAGTGAGCCGAGCGCTGTTCGGCTATTCACTTCAGTCTGGTACGGCTCATTCCAGCCGTATATCAGCTGAAATCAGCCATACATCGGGTGGCTTCGGGTCGGCCGAACATGCTCAGCATGTGCAGAAGGAGTTCGACTCAGCCAATCCAACATCTGGATCGGCTAAGCCAAAACTCCGGCAGGCTACTCGCTGCTGTTCGGTCTATTCTTATAGATGTCGAACAGCAGTGAGTAAATAGCCGAATGCCGCTTTCAGCTGTTCTGCACGGTCCCTCTGTGGGACCGAGCAGAACAGAAAAATTGTTAAAAAAGTAGAAAAAAACCAATAGAAAACGATTGTGCGGAGCTAGCAGTGACAGCTAGCTCCGCCCAACTGTTTTCTATTGGCAGGCGGTTCTGCCGTTGACTGCCGTCAGAATAATAATACAAAAATTTTGCCATAGGAATGCATTGCTAGCTTCCTATTGGCTATTTCAATTTGCAATAGCAAACTAGCTATTGCACCCGCCCTCTGCTGCTGTCAATCACTAGAGGGGACCTGATGGATAACTGCATGTCCCCTCTGCTGATTGACAGCAGCAGTGGGTGGGTGCAATAGCTAGTTAGCTATTGGCTATTGCAAATTGAAATATTGCCGCTGGGACTGGGCCTTGGCACTTCACCGCTGTCCTAAAATGATTACTCTGTATTGTTTTAGAAAACTGTCACATGACACTAAAAAAAGGTTTCGATAATTGGTATCGACGAGTACTTGAGGAAAAGTATCGGTACTCATACTCGGTCTGGAAAAAAATGGTTCCTACTAGCTTGGTCATGAAAGTGAATGTAGAGATTACCAATATCAAAGAGAATGTGTTACCTTATTCACACCTAGCTGCTTACAAAATTCTAGATGAATGGATCTCTGGGAAACTGCACAAACTGGAGATGAATTTTGGGAATAAGATTAAAAAACGTAAAGAGGAATCAAGTTGATTATTTTCAAGCCAAAGCCAGACAGTCAGAAAAAAACACAATCATCGTCTCAAAATATGGAAAATAATCCAAGTAAAGTAAAACAAAACTTTTACAGCTCACCACACTTATACTTAAGTAAAACTTTAAGAAAGACAAGAAAGAAAACCCTGGCATCAAAAATCCAGCTGGCCAAACCAAGGTGCACAAACTAAGGCTAATACAGACTAAATCTGATTATATTAATTAACTGACTATGGAGGAAATAATCAGTTCAAATACAGGCTTGGCGAATTCATCTGAATTGGAAACTAGAGTTCACGTTATTAGTCAACTCCAAATAAAAACATTAAGCCAAGAGGAATATAATCTGGTGCCATATCCCAATTAACTAAGTATATAATGTATGTGAACTTACACCACTGACCGTGCAAGACAAGGTATGAACCACTGCAACAGTTTTACGCACAAACAAAAATCCTTCCTATTATGTACTGTCTGCACCACTATGAAACACAATCCTATTGAAGGATACAAAAACACTTGCAAGAAAGCATTTTATAAAAAAATTTAAAGCCATACATAGCTCCTTAAGAAACCACTCAGAAAATCCTCCATAAATAAACCAGCATATGCATTGGAGGTGTGATCAATGTTATACTATTGTAGAAGTAGGAGATATAACTACTCTTCAAATATACACAAAAATGAAACACAGCCTAGTACAATGGGAGAGGATGTTACTGGGAGGAGAAAATAACAATGTTGCAATCAATGAGGTTTTGGAAAATATGGTACAATGTAACCACGATTATCAAACTGCAAAGAAAAACTTTGTGCTGTTTAACAAACACTTATATGAAGTTGATTCTGGCAACGTGTGTATCTGGGATCGGGAAATGAAACTACTGACCAGCACATTGATCATGAGATATTACAATTCCGGTTACGAAAAGGGATACTGTATGTGTGTGTAAGCTCACATGGCAGTGTAAGGAAAGGAGCCCATCTGAGGACTTGTATATGGATGCAGCAGAGGTTGGAAATTGGGAGCAGTCCGTGGGAGCAAGGGAAGGCGGGGGACAGGAGGCGGCAGCTATATCATAGAGAAGCCGCTAAAAAATGTTTTATCCGGCTTCTCTATGATATAGCTGCCACCTCCTATCATTGTTTCCCAGTTCATACTTCTCTTGCTCCCATGGGCTGCTCCCAATTTCCAAGCTTTGGACACAAGGGTCGGTGTAGCATGAAAAAAAGGAATTTATGGTATGGTTATTAACGGATGTGTGAAGAAAGAACATGAAAGGATCTTGCTGTGAGATTCTGGGGTCTACTCACGAAGCAGCCGAAGAATCTAGTCGTAGCTTCCGCTGATCCTTCGGCTAGCTTCGGCCCCCAGGACCCCTTCTGTTCAGTAGAACCAAAGGGCTGCTGTACGGGCTATTCACTATAGCCCGTACAGCTCCCAAAGTGGGCCGGGCTGCTCAGTCGAGCCGAAGGCATATGCATCGGCCGACAGCCTGCTTCTGATAGCTGGGCGGAGCCAGCCGTGATCTTACGGCTGGCTCTGGCCACTTGCAGAGAGATCAGTGTCAATGGTTACCAGCTAACCAGGGACACTGATCTCCAGACAGCCCAACTCTCCCGGGTGCTCCGGGAATCTCCCGCTCCCGGCCGCCCAGGAGAGAAACAATTTCTCCAAGAAAAGTTTACTCTGCTCGATCAAGCAGAGTAAACCTTTCCCTGCTTTTTTTTTTATTATTCTGACATGGAGCCGTTGGGCTTTAAAAAAAAAAAAATGTCACCATAGGAATGCATTGCTGGATTCCTATTGGCTATTTCAATTTGCAATTTTTTTTTTGATGGCAGCAGAACCGCCAGCCAATAGAAAACAGTTGGGCGGAGCTAGCTGTCATTCTCTTTTTTTTCTACCTTTTTAAACTATTTTTCTATTCTGCTCGGTGCCTCAGAGGGACTGAGCAGAACAGCCGAGCAGAATGCCGCTCAGCGGCATTCGGCTGTTTACTCACTGCTGTTCGGCATCTATGAGAATAGACCGAACAGAAGCAAGTAGCCTGCCGGAGGTTAGCCAATCCAAATGTTGGATCGGCTGAGTTGAACTCCTTCTGCACTGCTGGGCATGTTCGGCCGACACGAAACCACCCGATGTACGGCTGATTTCAGCAGATATATGGCTGAAATCAGCTGTACAAACCTGAAGTGAATAGCCGAACAGCGTTCGGCTCACTTCACTTCAGGTCGGTCGTTTACTTGGCTGCCTATGGCAGTTTAGTGAATAGACCCCTCTCAGTCAGTTATGGGTGTGCGCTCAATACACTCTTTTTCCTTTTTGATATAACTACTCTTCACTACATGCCATTACATTTTCAGACACAAGCGAAGGCACAGGAATGCAGAGGGAGGGGGAGCACTCTCACAGGAACCAGCACAGCCACTAGAACCGGAAGGCTAATGTTGTTTAGTGTTGGGAAAGTGCAGAGACTGAGATGACAGCAATAAGTCAAGAGGCTGCCTCCTTGGCAGAGCGTGATCGGAAATGAAGAGGAGTGAACTATCAAAGTCTGTATCTCAGTTTGTACTGCACACAGAAGCATGGGATAAAAAGCAACATATACTCTCGGAGTTTGGTGACTGAGCTGTGAAAAATAATTCTGATGCGCCTTACTCACATCACTTCACATTTTGTTTAAATGTGACTCACCCTGATTAATCCAATGTTCCCAGGGGTAATTAAAGACATTGTTCTGGTATACACCACTCTGACCTCCCATTATACCCCTCACTTAACCATCATGGTGCAAAGCCACAATCCACTTTCCAATGCTATACATTAGTTTACTGCTGCATATGCATGGAAGCAGAACATACAGACGAAGCACCGCTCCTCTACAGCTCAGGAAAGGAATGAGCCGGGTGCTTGCCACTGGAAGCACATCCTCACTCCAATATGACCCCATATAAACAGAAGAAAAGCTGGCCTCACAATGGTTCCTGCTGGGATAGTTTATTCAAGCTTGTACCACATCACTGGTGTTGTGCCAAAGGTCCACCTCACTTGAAGCATTTCACCCAATAACGTTCTTAGTCGTACATATAAGCACAGGCTTACATGTATCAGCATTGATGGGTCTTGGTCGTAGCACATAATTGCAGTCACATCCTAGTTTTGGGGATCACAACGCTGTACAAGTTTAGCTAGAGTTGTCAGTCTCTTTTTTCCTAGGCTAATGCCATTAGCTAGGCATGTACAAGCATCTTTAGACCTGCCATTTGGTATGCCATATTGTGCTGTTGAGCCTGACAGCAGTAGCCCTTGCAAACTGCCTTATAGGCTCCTCCATATTGAAGGCACAGAGTTCTCACTGATGAAAGTCTGGCAAGACTGTACATTTCAGGACTGATTGTATAACATTACAAATCATTTTACAGCTAAAACAGCTAAAATATATATAAAAATTATGCTTGTAATAGTTCATTCAGCATTAAGGGCAATAGTAGGGATAGCCACAACTTAAATTATTAGGTTGTCTTACACAAATATATCCATTGGGTGTCAGTATAACATTGAGGATCTTGCAAAGAAAGTCGTGAGTTGTATGTATTCAGAAACAATGACTACAGTGGGAGCAGAGCTTAACCAAATGAGATCATATAATATGAAAATAATCAATGAGGAAATAGTTTGCTGGATTTCTGAAGTGTGCTTTATTTATAATTCAAACACATTTGTTTTCAATGCTGGTTTTTATAACTGTGGATTTTGCTGTAGATCTGTTAACTTCCGCTAGTGACTACTTCTGCACCAGATCAGAAACTCTACTCCAGAAAGGGTTAAATAAAGTTAGGAATTAGTTTAGAGATAAACTTAGGTTAGTGTTAAGGTCAGAGGTTAGTCGTTAAAGTTACGAGAAGTAGTGCCACAGTAACAGGGTCTCTTAAATAACCACCTCACCTTCACAGTGCTCCCCCACTGCTCCTTTCTCCATTGCAGCCACTGCAAAGTACCCTGTGTATACTTTGTGTCTTTAGCTTTGGGGTGCTGGGGAGGATTTAGGAAGCTTCTGTAACTTTGCCTATGCAGTCCCTATAAGCACTGGCTATAATGCCTATTCAGTCCCTATAAGGACTGACTATAATGTAGATGGGCATTGTTTTTTCTGGGTTTGGCATGTGTTTAAAATACACATTGATGACATTTCAGAGGCTGCTTTGCATTAGGTTTCTTCAAATGCAGTAAGCCCCTTTGAGGTGCATTTGAGTAGTGCTGGGTTTGAATGGAAAAGGCTGCGTTTGACAAGAAGACTTATCTACGTGAGCTCAACTGTTCCTGTTTGTAGTTAAGCTTTAGGTTGTGTTAAGTTTAAGGGTGAAAGTTAGGCTACACATTTGCTTAAAGTAGAGCTCCAGGCACGTAAAATCCTAACCCTTGCAGTGGGGCTACTTTTATGTAGAAGTCTTTAATAAGTTGAATGACAAAAGCAAGAAATGTAGAGCAATCTCAGAGGATTCTTGGACCAAAGGCTTGCAGCAAGCGATCACCCACACTAAAGGCACATTCAGTCCTTGGCATTGAAGACCTTACAAGTGGATGAATGGAAATGTTTAAACAATGCAAGAGGTCTGACAGATCCAGCCAGATATGAAAGATCTGATCCACCCTGCGTGATCCCATGCGATGGGGTTCTGCACTGTTCAGATAAATGGACGATCAGGGTGTAGCTGTCTATGCAGCAGCATTGCAGTGTGAACAGGCCACAAAGAATACAAGTGTTTTCTCTGTGCCCTTGTGGTGACAGGCAGTGATCAACTGCAGAAAAAACACCAGTCATCACACAAAAGGGTGAAGAGTTTGGAGAAAGCAGGAGAAGTGAACAATCTAGGACAACATAGCTGAACTGGAAAGTGAGCTGAATTGGAGAACTTTTCCAAATCAGCTATTTTAGCCTAGATTGTTCACTTCTCCTGCCTTCTCCTAACTCTTCACTCTTTTGTGAATAACCCTGATAGTGTGATGACTGGTGTTTTTTCTGCACTTGGTCACTGCCTGTCACCACAAGGGCGCACTTGTGTGAATGGGCCCTCAAACTGGGGAGAGAGTTTCAGTCCTATTTTAATCAAACTCAAGTAACATGCTATCAGGATGAGAGGAGAGATTACCTCTCTGGTTTGCTGCTACCCAAGTGACTAAGCGGTTTATCTTTTCTTTGGTAGGGAAAAGTGAGATAGTAGAAAGGTGGTGGTGTCTGGCAAGACTGTACATTTCAGGACTGATTGTATAAAATGACAAATCATTTTACAGCTAAAACAGCTGGAATTCAACTTTAGAGTGTATCTGTGGTCAAACATTCACATCACATATATGGTGTATCATCGATTTCTCAAGCAGTCCATGCTTATGTATTTTATATCTGCTTATCACAATAAAGCAACTGTTGATCCTGTTAGTGAACCTTATTGAATGCATCTTCCTGTTAAAGGGTGGCTTTTGTAAAGTTCTTAATGTGTGCCTAAATATAAATCCATATAGCTGTCAATGCAAACATTCTTCTCCTTATATACTACAAGTGTGTGTAAGAAATTTGCCAGCATGGTCTACTGCAACATGACCGTTGTGCCCTGAACTATCCCTACCCACATAATTTTGCATAACCAGCTCCCTCCTTCCCCACACCATTCCCTGCTTTCAAAGTTCTGAAGGGGAGGGATTCCGAGACAAGCTCTCAATGTTGTCCTCACCCTGACCTCTGATTAATACCACAATGCATTATGGAATATGTAGTCTTAGACTACATGTGGCACTGCAGAACAAGCTGACATTGCTCACTTATGCAGAGTGGCATTAAGAGAAAAAGCAATAGTAGGGAGTTATTTAAACCTATAATACTATAATATGCTAACCTGTACATCTTTTAATGTAAAACTTAGCGAATGCTGTGAAAGTTCACTTTGCTATGAATACCCAAATCATGTACAAGGAACATAAAAAACAAATATATTTTTGCTTGCATATGATTGGATAATGGATGTTAGCAGAGCTTCACCTTATTCACTAAACTAAGGGAACATTCCTTTGCAAAACCTTTAGCAAATTACCTCTTTTCAATAAATTTGAAAGCCAAAAGACTAGAAGTTATAGAGGGTAGAGGTCAGCATAGTTGGGTTTTACCCAAACCTGCTATTTACATTCTTAGATCTCATCTAATATGCCACTTTAAAGTTAAATCTGGTTTTAGGGTGGAGTAATAAAATGCAAGAATACTCTGCTCCTATGCTTTATAGTCAGGCTTCAGTGTTACAAGTACTACAAACCACAGCAGTATAGGAGTGATACTGATACTGAAAGTTGAAAATGGTTGGAATAAATCCCTTTTGTGTCACTATATTAAAGGAATTACCAAGACATTCCAAGACGTATGCATATGCTTTTTTGTCATGGCTATAGAGGTTCAACTTCAGAGGTTGAAGACATCAGTCTTTATATGCATTTTTTTTACCATGTAACCATACATCTTTGCTTAGTTATGCCTGCAACATTTTCAATTTTTTTTACCCATTTGTCTCTAATGTTTCTCTCCATCATACATTGGAGTAGATTATACTCATGGTACACAATTTTTGCCTTCTTTGTTACTTTTACTCATCCAGTGATGTACTGTTTGTAAATTGTCAAATAATATTTATAATTGTCACGTAAATCCCCCTGGATCTTAGATACACATAAAAAACTAGCGCGTAAATACCAGGCATTACAAATCTATTAGCAGGGATTAAGAAGACTCAGTATTTGTAACAAGTAGTTGTTAGCTCGACATATAAAATGACACATTTATAAGCCCTAAATCATGTAATTGTATGTGGCCCTTCCTTTGTTTTATGTCAATAAACTCAAGCTCTATATTTGTTCTATTGAGAATCAAAACTGTGAGTGACTGTCTGAATCATGGTTTGGTTTGTGACTGATGTAATGTTGATTTCATCAGGTTAGTAGCGAAAAAGTAAACATACCATCTGACTGACTGTTTTTCACATCAAACTAAATATCACGGTTACAACTGACATAAATATATAGCTTGTTTAATATGATAGCTAGAAGTGCAAAAGATATGTGGAAAGTGCACCCATTGGAATTCTGACCACATCTGGCTCATCTGACCACAGGATAGTGAAATCTGAAAGTCACGTAGAACCCAAACATGCTTTTTCTGTTTATGAACTTATGTTATGTTTTATGTAAAGTTTTTTTTTTGTATTTCACTTATATTGTATGATCATGACTATTTTACAGTGTCTATCTTCCTTATCATGTATTAAAAACAGTCCATTACACTTATTTTTTTTTATGATAGCTACTGGATGTGTTAAAGTTCATGACATATATTAACTTCACATTTCCTTCTCTACTTCCATTTCTTTACTTTCCTTCCCTGCCCACCAACCCTCTTTTTTTTAAAATCACAAACATGCAGTATAATGGCATATATTGAATTAATAAAAGTACAACATTAGTGAATGGTTGTTTAAATTGTAGCTTTATTATATAGGAGTGGACATAATGTTAGGGATCTTGAAAAAACCAAGCTTGATGGAAAAGAAGGCTATGCCAAGGTTTTATCTAAAAGACAAAAAAAGTACAATTACAACGTATACACAAGTAGTTCATCATAAAGCCATAAACTAAAGCAAAAAGTGACTTCTACATGTCGTATAACTCCATATTCTTCGTAGTTATGCTCTTTGCTGCTAACATTTGCTTTGATTTAAGTATGTTATTGACTGTAAAAAGCAAACAAAATTTATTTATTTTTCCTTAAATTTCTGTGACCCACAGCAGCAAACAAAATATAAAGAAGCCAACTGGGCTGTAAGTACATTGCAAAGCTAAGAATTGTGATGTAGGGAGAGGAAGGTTAATTAAATGTAGCCAAGAAATCCAGTAAAACATAGCAAATATTCATACAAAGTATTGTAAAGGTGTGCTTCTGCTTGCAAATGGCACACTGGACTAATAAAGGACTACATCCTTTCTGGCCCTTAACATGACCTTAACCTTTAAAATAATCCCCTGATCACCTGACATGTACATTTTCTAGTGTGTGCTTAGTTAGAATCCCTGTTATTGTTTATGAAAGAGGGAATGATTTGTTATCCATGTTTATTTCCAAAGGGGTTGTAGAAATGTGTACACAAAAATTCTCATGCACCTGAATGCTAATGACTGGTGTAAAAAACAGGTGTACATGCAAGATGTCTGTCATAGATAGATCAGTACATTCAATCACTGTGCCTAACATGGTATGATGTAGGGATGCACCAATACCAAGTACAGTACTCGGTATACGTACAAGTACATGTACCAATACTTTTCGAGCTCCAAGACTAAACTAGAGAAAAATTCAAAAGTTATGAGGCAGCTGTCATTTGTAAGGAGCACACGGAGCTCCTGGGATTTGTACATCTCTGTTTTAAAATATAAATAAAGGGATGCACAGATACCAGTTTTGCGAGTACAAGTACTGGTACTTGCCCAAGTACTTACAAGTACTGATACATTTTTGTTTATTGTCATGTGACAGTTTTTCTAAAACAATACAGACTAATGATTTCAGGACAGTGGTGGAGCACCAGAGCTAGGTCCCAGCTGCAACCGCTGCACCCTGGTAGTTCTCATGAAAATGCCAAGTATCGGCATTGGTACTCGAAAAGTATCTGTGCATCCCTAGTATGATGTAATAGTACCTGTACCTATGTTCTCCCTTTTATTATTCTACCTGCGCTGAAAAACATGAGCTAAAATCTTACTGGTTGCTATGACCAGCAAATTGGTCTGGTTGCTATGACCAGCAAATATACTTTTCACTTACTTTTAATAGCTAAGATTTACAAAAAAATTGTATAGTGTACAAACACTGTCTGAGTACACATCCGGCTCAATTTTTGATCATTAGTTGTAATATAAATTTTATCCAGAAAAGCAGAATTTTATCCAGAAAAACTGACATGTTAATCATCTTTTTAATGAAGGTAAATGTACCTAATATTTTCCTTTTTTGTCTCTTGCTTTGTTTGTTTTTTTACACATCAAAACAGCTATAGGGTCTTTGTAGACAGGCTTTTGTTCACTTCAAGCGGGTTTTGCATTTCCCCACATGGTAAGTGGTAATGCAATAACAGCTTGAAGCAGGTACAATGCAGGTCATAGAAATGTCATCTGTAGGTACATGTCAGTGAACCATGAATGATCTCAGAAGCATTCTATACGGATGTCAAACTGATGTCATCCACACAAGTCCAAAGTCCATCAACACAGGCCCTTAACGTAAATTATATCATAAACTTGCTCAAGATTTAACTACCTAAAATTCTCTCAAGAAAACTCTCTCAAAACTAGCATAACTTACAGTAATGAGATTTCTTCTTAATGGTGTATTCCTGGTTGCGCTCCCAGCTTGTTCTAGTTTTATAGATAATAAATGATATTGGAGAATTAGTTGAGAATACAAAATCCTTACAGTTAATAATAAATTAAATAACTCGTTTTTTTATAGAGTCTTTACATACCACAACATGGTCAATTGTCTT
>NW_017306375.1:2231602-2303619 GCF_000935625.1 Nanorana parkeri
TACCAGAATACCTTTAAGTTTTGCCAGTAGGTGTTCCTAAAAAAAAGTCAGATAATGGTAAATTAAAATAGTGAATCAACCTTATACATTTTTACATGGTGTATTTCTATGTTTAAACATTTGGGGTATGAATAATACCTCAGAGTTTATTTGTTTGACCCAGAAGGAATCATATATTCTCTTTCGGGTTATAACTTTAACCAGTTGACATCCGCGGTGTTAAACCCCCTTCACTAGGGGGCGCGCGCGAGCAGAAAAAAATGCCGCCAATGCTGCAGTGCCGTCCGTCCGTTTTTTTACAACGGGCGGACGGCAAGTGGTTAAGGTATTGAAAATCTTAAAGTGACACTAAACTCAACAGTTAAATTTTACAAATGCATTCAAGTACCTTAAGTATTACTAAAAATGTATCTTATTTGTGTATCACTTAGCTGTAGATCCTCAAATCATCTATGAATTGGTGCTGACACTGTCCTTCCTTCTAGAGGATGGCTACTTTGTTCCCCATGGTCCCTGTGTGTGTTTTAAAGTACAGTGGCCACTGCTCCAAGGTTGCTCTTGTGATAGACTACTATCATTTAGTTTACTAATTTGTATTAAAGGCAAAGTCTATCATGGGAGCGAGCTTGGAGCGGTGACTACTTTACAACACACACAGGGACCATGGGGAACAAAAGTAGCCCCCCTCCAGAAGGAAGGACAATGCCAACACCAATCCAGAGATGATATGAGGATCTACAGCAGAGTGATACACAAATAAGATACATTTAAGTTAATAGTTCAGGTACTTGAATGCATTTTTAAGCTTTAATTCCTGAGTTTAGTGTCAGTTTTAAGTCATCAACTTGTCTATTAAAGTGGAAAGTCTTCTTAGCTTGTGTATTTGTTCTGTGGCTTTAGCTATGTTAGTGATTATTCAGAACAGCACTTAAGAGTAGCAGATTGTCTGTGAAGGCAGAAAGAGGGGAGTGTAAGAACAGTAGAAAAGAAAGCAGAAAACAAATCAGTTTATAGAGACATTTAGAGATATTGTTATAATAGTAATATAGAAGTATCACCAAATTTCTGGAATAGGAAGGTTTTAGTAAATAAGCTCCATAAAAAAACAGTTAACTACTTTATCTCTGTCTAAAATTAAATATATACACATAATAGGATTGTGTTGTCTGAGTTTCTAGTTACAGCTTTAGCATACAGCATAAGCAAGGACTGTTTTAAAAAACAGCTTGACAAAAAAATGAAACAGATATGTATGTCAGTGTAACTGCATACGCATTGATCTAACAAATGCATATAAATATCACTTTCAGAAAGAGAAAGTAAGATCTATCATATGTTTTTTTCTCTGGACAACAGATTAAACAGTAGATTTACACCTACCAGTGTCCCACATGCAACTTCCATAAACCTTGTGGTAACTGGCAGTCCATTCTACAATACAATGATTCAAGTGTTAGATTGTAAACAGAATAAATAACAATTTTCATGCACATGTCTTATATATGAATCATAAATACAAACATAGAATAGTTTAAAATAGTTTAAAATGTATTTAGATGTAGACAATTAAAAATGTGATTTCCCCTGATTAGCAAAATTTTTAAGATCATCCATTTCTTTATTTCCTATTAGGTGTCTAATTACAGAGGCTTCTGACTATACGTATGATCATTAATCTGTCTTGATGAGCTTTTATTTGGAAAAAATATTTTGTAGAACTTTAGTAGTGATCTACATGTTAGACACCCCCTGGTATATATATCGGACATATCGGACATATCGGACAAAATTGGTACTATGGGCAGAATGCCGAAACTACCATCTTTTGACCGAAATTGCTGTACATTCCTACTTTCTCTCCTCCTTGCTGGGTGCTGCTCTGTGTCCCCTCTGACACAGAGCAGCATCCAGTGGGCAGGAGCGAAACTGTCAGGAGGCCTGCAGGGTGGCGAGGTCAAGCGTTATCATTGTTGTTGTCATAGGAGGCTGAGCTCTCCTCCTGCACCATCCTGCTAAGCCTCCTGTGACAGATCAGGAGGAGGAGAGTGGTGTGGGGGTGGAGATAGCTGTCAGCTGTCACAGGAGTCAGAGCCGGGCCTCCATCAGTGATCGCTGACTGTTTGTAAATATTGAGGATATAGTTTATTTACTGTTTCCGCAACTATGAATGGACAGGAAGTGTTCTACATCACTTCCTGTTCATTCATGATTGTGGACATAGTAAACATACTATATCCACAAGTTATGAATGAACAGGAACACTCAGTATAGAAGCTTCCTGTCCATTCATAACAGGGGCTGCAGAAAAAGACAATAAGGGCTTTGCATCCTCAATCTATTTTGAAAGGGAAATATCAGGGGTCTGTTTAGACCCCTGATATTTCCCAGAGCCCCCAGCAGTACAGTTAAAAAAAATATTAAAAGATAAATAAATAAAGATAAAATATAAAAAAAATTAACAAGTTTAGAAAATTAAAATATTTTAAATAAATTAAAAAGGTTAGAAACAAAAATTATTGCAGGGGACTGAATGCCAGCCCTTCCCCCACTGACTATGGACCCTGACTTGGATTAAGGTTTTAAATTGCCAGTTGGGCTTGTGCTGTATCTTGTCCCAGACCTAACATCTCAACACCTCTATGGAACTCCCATATGGGTTCGACTCCCATATGAGTTAGACATATTTAGTGCTATGCCCACTGGCTGGATTGCGGATCAGCGGGACTTATTACCAAACTTATGGAACTCTCAGGCGGACATTTTGTGTGGCATGTTCTACTGGCACTACTAAGCCTTAACTGTAACAATAGGCTCCCTGCAGAGATAACTACATCTTCCTTCCTGATGATCCTGCTGACATGATCACCTTAAATCGCTTTATCATTAACCCTTTTGATAATCCCTTTATTGTCAACCTTTTCAGCTATTTCCTAGAAAAGTTACATTTAAAAGTTGAATTCATCAAAATAATGTAATCTTACCTAGGGGAGGTGGGATCTGTGAGCTATAAAATGTGTGCTGTTGTGTGTTCATACGTTTGTTCCCCTACACTGTATCCCAACCAGTGACTGGGTGAATGTATGCGGCTGAGAGAGAGTGTGGTCTGTGGGCAGAGATGCTGTTAGCTTCTGTTTTACCCTAACATTGGTTCTATCTGATGTTTAGAGTAATACTTCGGCTCTTAGTTCCAGCGCGCAGGGAGCTGGCTCTGACGGCATATCCAGTCATGGTACAGGTGTTGCTGTCACAAACACTATTTATACCTACATACATAGAGTTATTTCTGAGCTCCAATAAACTCTGTAATGCATGTATGTGCTTGTCAGGCTTATCCACTAATCTTTCAAACTGTAAGTCATTTAAATAATCCTTTTGTTATACTTACCAAAATATCAAAAATGACCAGGGCAACCTTGTCAGCGACCACTGCAACATTATCCATAGTAGTTACCTGTAACAAAAATTGAGTATTAATGCAAATTAGAGCGAGCTGCATTTATAAGAATTAGTTACTGAAATATTTAATATCCCAGCTCATTGCTCCCAAGCTGCCTGATCTGGTAAAAATACAATCCAGGTATGGCTGAATGTATGACAATCCCACCCATCTAACACGATGTAGTCTTCAGTGCCTGATAGACCAATCTCAAGGCTTGATGATGACTGGGGGAGGGTGGGACTGCTAATATGCTGTTGTCATTTATAAAGTTGATAGTTGCGCAGGGATTCTATGTCATCTAGTAAGTTATATAGTTATTTAATATTAAAGCAGATCTCCGGGAATTTGAAACATTAACCCTTAAGAGGTTAAAGCCTCTCCCCCTGTGCTCCGGTAGTCGTAGGTCGTTTGGCATCTTCACATCTAAAACAGCGTATTAGACCTCATGCACACTAGCCGGGGGTGTTTAAACACAAGGGAAGTTATTTGGTGCAAATGCACCTAAACTCATGTGTTTTTCAACATGTGTAGTGTGCATGAGCCCTTAGACGTGAAGGCATCATGGATCCTTAGACCACTGGCATGGAGGGGGAGAGAGGCTGTGGGGACCAGTCTAGCAGCTTGGCGGGATCAGGTGAGTATATCTTATAGTATATTTTGTGTTATTTACTCTCCCTAGACAAAACAAGCAGTAAACCCTTGCAGTGCAGGAGTAGCCTCACTGCAAGGATTAACTTTTCAAATTCCTGGAGTACCTCTTCCTATTATTTCTCACAGCTCAACAATATTTGCATTTTAAGCTGTGCTTCTGTGTGCAGCAGACGCTGAGATACAGAGGGTGACAAACCCCCCGCCACACACACATTACCAGAATGTAATTGTAAAACACTAGCCTCCATTTAAAGCAGTTTTACACTTTAAAGACAAGGTTGCTGAGCTTAGAAATTAAGTAAACAACAAAAGCAGAATATTTAAATGATCTTGTTTACTGAATGATTGTAGCTATGGTTATTTATACAATTTGTAAATTATTTTCAGTATTTATCTAAATGTGTGAACAGCTACATAACTCTATACATACTTGGTTTACTATAACTTATAGTACATGCAGATTTGTAAAACTAAATTTTTTATGCTTACCACATGTGTGCCCAAAAGATCATCCATGGTGCAGCCAACTTCATTCTAAATGTAAAAATGAAAACATGATCAAAAATGTTAGTTCCTTATTCATATATATCTGCATAAGAAGATTGTATTATATTTGGTTTCTTGTGACTTACCAGAACCACTTTAAGCTCATCCAAAAAAGCAACATACAATGCCTGGTTTTGAGTCTCCTAAAAATTCAAATATATGTCCAATTTAATTGTATTCCATTTTAAATATGTTTCAAAATATTGTAAAACCTTAAAGTGACATTAAGGTAAATACATTTTTCTCCCCCTCCCCCCAATGCTGGTGTATGCACTTACCTTAAATGATGCCTTTTGACCAGATCATCTTCATCTTTCCTGTAGTTTTTAGCAGTCCCTCCAGCGCTGGTGCCAGTCTCTGATCCAGCACTGACTGCTGCGTCCTCTGTGTCCCACGGAGTCTGTGCGGGTGTATGCTGCTGGGCTGCCTGCATTGAATTACCTTGCGTTTCTCCTCATCTCCCGGCCAAAGATCTATACTGCGCATGTGCCCGCCCCATGATCCTTTGCCGGCCACCCTAGAATCTTCAGATCTTTGGACAGGAGCGTGCAGTGGAGACACAGGTAGTTTAAACCTGTTTGGTAAATTTTTTTTGTAATGTTTTCGCATACAACTACTGCTTGCTAACATCTAAAATATGTAATGTTTCAGTTTGCTTAAAGATCAAGAACAATTAAGTAATGTTACCTTTGCTTGCTGGTATTTGCAGAGAAGGTCCCCAAGATTCACAACAAGGGTAGGAGCACCATTCTAAAAGAGATATGATGGGCAAAGTAAATAGTCACTTACTATATAACTTTAAAGTGTAGCTGGTCACTTATAGTTTAGCTTGCCATTGCCCCGGACTCAATCTGCCAGTCTTATACTACCTTTTCCTTTATCCAGCAAAATAATGCCAATTAAGTTTTACAACATCTTGTCAAAATAGAATTGAATGAAAAATGCCCATATGTTTGCAGGAAATGTTTGACATGTGTCTGTATGAACACTTCTGCAATATTTAATGTTATAATTATACTTTAACACCTGGACTGCTTATTATACTTTTTTCCTGATGTATAAAACCAAGACTTGAATGAAATTACTCTGTTGGATCTAGAATGTACATGGTTTAAGTTTACCCCAATATATATTTCAATATAGATGAGTGTAGCGTAAAACTAGAATTCACTTTTCAGTTATTAAAACAGAAAGAATAGGTTTACAAAGACATATCTATGTAAAGAATGAATGCTAAACTTAATTCTTTTTACAGCCCTCCATTAAAAGCAAATGGAAAAAGATTTCATTACTGAAGAGTTTGTATGTTGACTATAAGCTATACATACTTCCACCAGGCTTCTAATGCAGTTTACTGGAATAGTGGCTGAAGAGACATCTAAATGTAAATACAAGAGATCACATTAAATATTGGTGCTTTTTAATTATTGATTTTTTAATATATGAAATTATATAAAATAAATGTTAAGAATCATATTTCACTTTCCATAATTGATCCTCTACTTAAAAGATGTGTCTACTCAAACTGATAGTTCACTCAAAAAATTTCTGCCAGTTTTCTATACTGGGTCTCCTATCAAAGTCTCACTCTTCCTTGTCCATACTTCAAAATAAATAAAAAATACAACTGAAAGAGGGAAGGCCCTTTGTAATAAATGTGAGATTAGTTAGATGAAGTCAGGGAGACTTACATCCACCACTAATATAAGAAGCTGGTGGTTGATTCAAATTGCCATCATCCACCCAAATTTAAAATCTTTAGTTTTGGACACAGTATCCTTCTAAATCTGATTTTCTTAACCAGTAATACATATACCACTAGGAGTACATTTAATGTGCATTTCCACCTTTGTTTCCAAATTGGGATTACACATATTTTATATTTGTTTCATGTTCTCATTCACATAACATAAAAAATACTGCTTACATATTAGCAGGGCTATTCACTAAAGGGTGAAGAGTTTGGAGAAAACAGGATAAGTGAACAATCTAGGCCAAAATAGCCGATTTAGAAAAATTATCCAATTCAGTTCACATTCCAGTTCAGCTATGTTGTCCTAGATTGTTCGCTTCTCCTGTCTTCTCTTCACCCTTTACCCTTTAGTGAATAGACCTGTAATAGGTTTTCTTATATTGCTAATGTTCTCTAAACTGTAGACACAAGGGGAACTTTCAGTTATATCTACAGTTATAAAAAAAAAGTACATCATTTTATTCAGATGATAAATTCTGCTTTAAATAAATATGTATAAAACAAGCTGAAATTATAATTTACCAAAGTAGCAACTGAAGGCCACCAGAAGGAATGCACATGCAATCTTCATGATTTCGCTTTTGGGTACAAAGCCTTGAACTGGAATACTCAGTTCAAGATCTTTGTGACCATTTACTATATATATCATATGTGTCCTTCAAAACACAAGGACATTTGGCATACAACAGTTGTTATCTCTGCTTTACAGTTACTTAGTAAAACAGTGCCCATACAAACTGAGTTTATTGTTTGTTTTCCCATAAATTATCTGGGCTATTATTTGTGGTGGTTTTAATATTAGTTATTCTGGGTTTTCAGTGTATTTAAAGCTACAATAATTAATTGTATCTTTATTTACATTTCCATATTTTTAATCTCTATCAGAACTTCAATCATTTAGGAGTACAAATCCAGCTCACTTATGTAAACAGGAGTTAAGGAAAGAGAAAGTGCTTCCAAAAGTAACAAATCATTTTCTTTCTTATTCATTAAGGGACACGAAAATCAAAGACAATTGCCGCCTATAGGAGGATTTGGACACTGGCAGCAAAACAACCCAACAGTGATCAGCCTGGGATAAGCCCACCTACTCCCACAAATGTTTAACTGTTTTACAAGACATTTCATCTTTTTTTCAAGATTATTTTTTGGTTCAAGTAAAACTTCATCTACATGCTGCTTGAAGGCTGTACCCAGACTCTGGTGGACTGGAAAATTGTGGGGCCTGTGCCATTTTGCATACCTCTGTGTACTGTGTTAGTAAGCTACAGATGACTTTTCTGGTCCAGAGCCATGGCACAGCCTCTGATATAACCCAGTGTCTGAAGATTCATTTTTAAATAGGCCATGTGGACCAAGTAGCATCTTCCCTCCATTGCTCTCATTCGCATGTAACACATGGTTCCTCCCCGGTTAGACCATGCTGTCTCCCAGTGCCTGGTCTGTATGTAGGTTTTTACCTTGTGTTCTCAATTAAGATGTATCTGTTAAGCAGTGTCAGATTCCAAGTGCAAGGGAACAGCCCCTCTGTATTATGTCCCTCCAGCTCAAAGTCTACCAACAATTCCAGGGTGACCTGCAGTGTCCCTCCTCATGCACCTGACACGGACAGCCTGGACCACTGTCCCCTGCTTAAATCTATACACCCCTCAGAGTCTTCCTTAGCTCTGTCTGGTGTGGCCCCCTCCTCCTCAGTTTAATCCTGGTAGGAGTTCTCTGCAGTTATGCATGAGTTCATGGGCCAATTGCAACTTTGTTTACTGACTCTGAATGCAGAGGATGTAAGCGTACTTCAATGCCTTCCCCTCCAGAATGATTGTCTGACATATCTGCAGCTGTAGCAGCCTCAAAATATTCTACTGTGGACACTCTCTAATGAAGAGTCTCACAAATCCTTGTCAGATGATGTTTTCACTGAGGAGCTGCAGGCAGCGGCCACAGCTCCCAGGCTCATAGAAACCCCAAACCATTTTTATTGATGCAGTTTGTACCAACTTAAAAATGAAAGCAGCCCATAGCTTTTACTAGCACTGTTACTAGTCTAGGATCTCTGAGATGCCCCAAGAGTACAAAAACCTTTCCAGTATACGTCTGACTCAAAAGCATCCTTTAACTATACTGGAAAACTCCTAATAAACTATTCACACATTCGTTTTATAACTGATATCGATTTGAGGGAGCCTTTGTTTAAAAGTGGGTCGTTTCCACAGTTGATCCAGTGGTGTCCCTCCTTAAAAAAGCACTGACCATAGAGTTTGCAAACTATTTCCAAATCCTTGTTATCTCTTGCAAGCTCTGCATTGCAAACTGCCATGGCCCTGGTGTTAGTCTATCAAACCAAACCATAGGGGAATGGACTAAACTCATCCAGCTTCGATTCATACTGATCCTTTATTTGTAGAGTGCTTAGAGGTGACGCCAACAGCCCTACTCTATTGTGTAGATGGGTTAGTTGATATAGCTAGTCTTCCCTAAGTGGCAGTTTATTACTTCCGCCACTCAATGACGACCTACTACTATGCGGGTTGCAATCATCAATGGTTGCTAGGGCTCAAGCGGGGGTACAGCTTGGATCACAGGCTGGTTTGTTGACACTCAGCATTGAAATGTGTATAGGCAGGGGGAGGATCATCATGGGACATTATTTTTTGGACTTTCTGGCATAGTATTAGTATTATTTTTAATAAAAAATACTTGATGTAAGGTGTGCATGTGTTGGGGATGGGGCGGAGTCCCCCGGTTTGCTGGAGTGGAACCCAATAGCAGTGAACAATACTAAAAGGAAAGTCCAAGCAAAAGTACAAAATAGGAGAATCCAAGAATGCGTTGTCAGAGTATAGTCCAGGTCAAGGCAGGCAGCAAGTATCATAAAGTGGAAGTCAAGCCAGGGGTCGATAACCAGGAGATCCAAATCGTGGCAAAGGAAAAGCAGGAAACAGGGAAACAGGAGATAACGCCTTGTAGCTGCTTTGGGTATGGCAGAATACCTCAGCAACAAGTCTTGGCTCTGGCTGGAATTTAAACCCAGCAGGGACGAGACACGCCCCCGTTGTTAGGGAAACGAGGGAGCTACAGACAGCTGGGAGCCATTGGAACAGGGAGGCGAAAGAGGTGTGCATGCACGTCCCTTCCCGTTGATAATCAGCACATGAGGTGACTAATAGGCCACAACAACGTCGCGTGTGCTCACACACACGTAACGGGCACATACGTGCGCATGCTCGCACCCGCAACCAGCCGCTGCTGGGCACCAAATTACCCCAGGAAGGACCCTACAGTCCCCCGTGCCCATCAGCACCCAGGTAAGAGGGACCCCTGGTCCCACAGCAGCGTGTTTTTGTCTACTACTTCATTGTTTTTTCATGAATGAGTATCCAGGGGTACCGGGTACCCCTTACTCATTCATGGTGAAGGGCATTTATCTGGGCATCCCCATATTATGGGGGGCTTCCAGATTTTAATAAATTGCTCCCTCTAGACTCTCACACCCTCTTGGGCAACAGATGTGGGAATGAAGCCTCATCAACATTGGGATAAGGTGTCTCAGCCAGGCTGCTTGGATAAGGAATTCGGGGAGACCTCTCCACATTTTTTATGTTCGTAAATGTCATTTTAGCGTAGTACATCATACAGGTGCACCACTTACAGGTAAAAGGCACCCCCAAGCATGTTATTTGAAGGAATTGTGCATTTTCAATTTTGCCTTTAAACCTTGTGAACTTTGAGGAACATTTGCTAATCATCCATGCTAATCAAATGTGGGCACATTTGCCCATCACTAGCTAAAATGTTGGTCTGCGGAACAATAATGTAAAAAACATTTTCTGTGCATGCCTTTGGGTGAATGTCTCTTTACAGGTATTTTGGACAAACTCCTTTAAAAAATAATTTACTGGAGTTAAAAGTACTTATTTACCCCAGTTGAAGGAGCCTAAGCCTCAAACTGGGAAGGTTCCTCTTTCCTCTGAGCTAAAAACAGTTATTTAGTCCCAGGCTTTAAACTCCAAGACCAGATCCAAGTCAGGGGTCAAGTTCAACAGCAAGCCCTGGGACTCTAAAGGAGTTATTTACTAAGCTGTCTTTTGGCTATTCACCTCGGCCCTCTATGGCTGATTTCAGACGTACATTGACTAAAATCAGTCGTACATTGGCTGGCTTCGGTTCAGCCGACCATGCTCAGCATGTTCGGCTGAGCTGAAGTGAAGAACACGTTTGACGCAGCCGATTCAACATGTGGATCGGTTGAGCCGAACCTCCGGCAGTTGACTCGCTGGCATTCGCTCCTATTCTCATAGGGGTCAAACGGCAGTGGGTGAATAGCCGAATGTCCCTGAATGCCATTCGGCCATGTTACTCTGCTCACTACCTCCAAGGTAGCAAGCAGAATAAAAAAATGACTTGTAAATAAAAGAAAACAAATGGGGTGGGGTCCCCCTGCGATCTATACCTAATCCTTCATGTCTGGTAGGAAAGTTAGGAGGGACCCCAAATAAAAAAAATATGTGCAGGGTTCCCCCCCAAAGTCATGCCAGGCCCTTTAGGTCTGGTAGGAATTTTAAGGAGAAACCCCCCCCCCAAAAATGGGAAAAAAAGTGGGGTCCCTCTAAAATTCGAGCACAGGCAGGGCAGGAATGGGGGGGGGGGAATGAGTGAGCAGTTCCCCTCCCTGCCATACCAGGCTACATGCACTCGGCACTGGGAGGGTCCCTGTGCCAATGGGGACAAGGGCCTCTTCCCCACGAGCCTTGACCCATTGGTTGAGTGGGTCTGCAGGCAGGGGGGCTTATTTGCATTGGGGTACCCCTTTATTTAAGGGGCACTCAGATGCTGCCCCCCCTTGTGAATGAGTAAGGGGTACTCATTCACTAAAGGAGAAATGTAAATAAAAGACCAGACTTTGGAAAAAATCCTTTAATTGGAAAAAAACTAAGGTTTTTGACAATTCCTTTATTTGAAATTTTTTTTTTAAATAATTGATCTAAAGAAGTAATCCACGTCTTTCACGTCTTTCCAGTGTTGTTAACGACGATGCCAGATGACCGCACCCACCGAACACACGCCACAAAATTACCTGTATGACAGGTGGCCACAAAAAGTTGACAAATGGGTGGAGCCAGCAGGTGACAACACCAGATTTGTCCGGTACCTGTCATATGGGTCTGCTTTGGCAGACCGTTCTCCCTGTTTTGGCTGTGACTTCAGCTCAGCTGAGCTGAGGCACATGCGTTCTGCTCAGCTGAGCCCTTTGGCTGCTGTATGGGCTATTGTGAATAGCCTGTACAGCAGCCCCTCATTTTGGCTTAACCAAAGGGTGAGCCAAAGGATTAGCCGATGCTTCAGCTTAATCCTTTGGCTCTTTCATGAATAACCGTCTAAATTTCCCAAACCTGGAGACGAGTTCTCTTCAACATGAAGGGATCCCCTCAGAGTTGGGGGAAATAAAATATGTTGGCCCTTGTGGATAGCAGGTCAATAAGCATCTTGTAGTTTTCATAATAAATGTTGTTTACAGGGAATCTACAAGTTAGAGTTTTACTCTCTGCCCCCTCCCGGCTTTATGTAATCCAACCGGCCTGTGTCTCTGCATACATTAGGAGACCTCTTTGTTGCTCTTGCAGTTCTTTTGAATCAAGAGGTTATCACCATAGTTCCAACAGCAGATAGGTTTCTAGTTTTTTACTGAAACTTCACAGTTCCCAAACTAAAAGGTGCTATCCAAACAAAAATCTAGCGTCTGTTAACAACATGGATGCTTGCTTGCATGTTCCCATCTTTCCAGGATATCAATGCTACCTTTATTTTGTTGTGGGTGCTTAACACTACCAGCCTTACCATTTAGAATGTCTTCCACACCCCGAGTCTTAAGGAATGTGCTACCCCTCATGCTAGCCTTGCTAACGTCCCTATTTTGGAATATCTGGATGACCTTCTATTCAAGGAGAAGTCAGCATTGATTCTGACTGACAACATAATGTGCACAGTCCAGATCTTAACCCGTTCATTGCCAATGCCTTTTCTGCATTTTTTTGCACACATGTATAATCCACATTTTGGCCTGAAAATTACTTAAAATTATCTAATAGCAAATAGAATAGAATTGGTGGCAGTTGCAAATTTGTATGTGGCACAATATTAGTGCAACTCTTTATCAAGCTCAAACATTTTGTAAAAAATGCACTTAAGTTGATTTTAGTACCCAAAAGCATAATATAATACCCATTTGTTTTGTAAAATGTAAAAGATGAGGTTATGATGAAAATAGATACCCAACATGCCCAGGTTAAAAATTGCATGCGTCCGCAGAACGCCCACAAAATATGGTACCCCAAATTGTCTATAGCCAACGTTTTAAAAGCCCATACAGGTCATCAGTTTTGAGATATCTGTGAATATTGGCCCTAGAATTATTGCTAACATGTAGCATGATCATAATTTTCTATACATATTTTTACATTTATTTTATTTTATCCTATTTTGTTTCACTTTTTTTTTTACTTTACTTAATTGCTATCACATAAGGGGCCTTACAAGCCTTCTATGTGATAGCATACTAATGGTGACAGGTTCACTTCAAGGTGATATTAAGGGTCAGTTAGACCCCTAATTTCCCCTTTGCACTCTAAATAAGCTATTGGAGGGCAGATTGCACTCCAGTAGCTTATTGCCCATCTTCTGCAGCTGAGCAATGACAGCTGAGAAACCGAAATCTGCAAGCCCTATGCCCACAGGAGGAGCAGCGGAGCCCAGGAAGCAAGGCGGGGGTGTCCAAAGGGGGGGATGCACTGCACCACCCCCTGGAAATTATCTGGCTGCAAAATCGCTTCCATTGTAAAGCCGATTGTCAGGGGCTTGGAGTCGGTTTAAAGGGGCGCGATATCAGTAATGTATGAGATATGTTGGTGACAGCAAAAGGGTTAAAAAGGTTTGCTTGGGTTGTAAACAAGTATGCACCTGAGGTATCTAGGTCTCAAGCCCAAGTTTTTCTTCCCTAAGAACAACTTCTGACTCCCACTTTCCAGACCCAGACTCTCCAGTCCATAAGTCTTCCAACTTTGTGATTCTGCGCGAGAATTCTGTCCTTGATGTTAGTCTTCTTCAGGACCGTTTGGTTTGTTCAATTCCACTCCAGACCTTTTCAACTCAACAACCTGTTATTGTGGGACCAGTTGATTTGGCTTCTAGACACACCAGCACTATAATTTGAGAAAACTTTTCAAGCCTAATACAATCTCTGTCAGCAAAAGTTTTTTTTTTTGCTTTGTGGAAAGGCTATCAATCTACTGCAACTTTGATTATCTTAAAGAAATAATAATCTGCGCCAATATATAGTGTAGAAGCTCCCAAGCACTAAAAATACACCAAAAGTGAGTGATGAGACCAAGATCAATGTTTTTGAAACGGATGGCTTTAAAAACTGTATGGCATCGCAAAGGTGAGGAGTACAAAGAAAAATGCATGGTACCTACAGTGAAACATGGTGGTGGCAGTATCCTCCTGTGGGGCTGCATGAGTGCTGCTGGTGTTGGGGAGCTGCATTTCATTGATGGTATATTCACAGATGTACTGCTCTATATTGAAAGAGAAGATGCTACCATCACTCCGTGCCCTTGGTCGTCATGCACTTTTCCAACATGACAGTGATCCAAAACACACATCTAAGGCCACTGTTGCATTTCTAAAGAAGAACAGGGTGAATGTTATTCAGTGGCCAAGTATATCTCCTGATTAGAATTCCCCATAGGTGTTTGATTGGGTTCAGAAGAGACAAGTTGAGCATCACTCTCCATCCAGCATCCAGGCTCTAAAAGAGGTCGTTCTTGAAGAATGGAAAAAGATAGATGTTGCAATATGTCGCCAATGTGTTCATTGCATGCCTAGAAGACTTGGTGCTGTCTTTACAAATCATGGAGGTCACATAAAATACTAGATGTAGTAGTTTTTGTTGTGGGGTGTATTCATTTTTGCTTCACCTAATTTGAGTAAAACTGAAGATTCTATAATCTAAGTTATATTATTAACCTTACTTTCATGTGATGAGCTAAACAAATGTTCTACAAAACTCGGTTTTATCAAAATTTTGGAAAGTGTTCTTGTATTCACTGAGATACTGATTAAAATCTTACTGTTCAAAGGGGTGTACTCATTTATGCTGAGCACTGTATGTGTAAGAGCACACATCTATATATAAATCTCCCCAACAAATGTGTACCCAACAATTCATCAGAGTATGAAATATCAACTAACAAAATATCAGTGTATAATCAAACTTGCAATAAAGTCCATGAATGTGATAATTAGACATATAATAACATCCACGAGTATATCCACATTAGCAAATAAAAGATTATATCAAAAAGTGTGGTGAATCTTTGTTAGTCCAAAACAGTGATCAACACTCCCCTTCCACCTTGAGATGTTAATGCTTGCTGGAGAGGACCTGCATTGAAATTACTATTGGAATCAGGGGTTCCCTTCCCTATTAAGAAGGGAGCTGTGAGGTAAGACCTACATAGTGGATCCATAACATCAGGTGAGCATCCCACTGTGACTTTTGGATCACGGGGTGCATGCGGTGGAAGACGGAAGGGGATTGTTGGACTGACAGATTCACCACACGTTTTGATATAATCTTTTATTTGCTTATGTGGATATACACGTGGATGTTATTATATATCTAATTATCACATTCATGGG
This sequence comes from Nanorana parkeri, assembly GCF_000935625.1. Lineage (NCBI taxonomy): Eukaryota > Metazoa > Chordata > Amphibia > Anura > Dicroglossidae > Nanorana > Nanorana parkeri. The sequence goes on from NW_017306375.1 coordinate 2,246,686, forward strand.
CTTTTTTTGCAAATTTGATTATACACTGATATTTTGTCAGTTGATATTTCACACTCTGATAAGTTGTTGGATACACATTGGGAAGATTTATATATAGGGGTCTATTCACTAAGCTGCCGGGGGCAGCGGAGTGAACAACCGACCCAAAGTGAAGTGAGCTGAACACTGTTCGCCTATTCACTTCATGCTTGTTTGGCTGATTTCAGCCTTGTATCGGCTGAATTCAGCCGTACATCGGCTTGCTTCGCATGGCTTCGGGTCGGCAGAACATGCTCAGCATGTGCGGCCGACTTGAAGTGAAGAAGGAGTTCGACTCAGCCGATCCAACATCTGGATCGGCTGATCCGAACCTCCGGCAGGCTACTCGCTGCTGTTCGGCCTATTCTTATAGATGCCGAACAGCAGTGAGTGAATAGCAGTGAGTGAATAGCTGAGCGGTATTCGGCTCGGCTGTTCTGCTCGGTCCCTTAACTACCATTGAGAGACAGTTGTTTCCCCATAAAAGGAAGTGCTTAAGCAAGAACCTTTATAGTAGGATAACCATTTTATTTTAATGAAAACTGCAGATTTAAAAAGGTTAACAGCTTTTAATATTACATTAACATGCTAAAGTTTACATGACATTTTATTGTTTGTGGTGTAATGTTGGGGAGCTCACAGAGCACTCGCACAGGCTTTTCCATTAACAAAACATCTTTATTTTCTGTTCAAAAGGCAGGCAGTAAAAGGAAGTCCAACATAAATAGCTTGCGGCAGCATATAACAGATATGGGCTCACCAATGCTCAGTGTCCCAGTCCTGTAACACTTTAAACGATTCTCTTGCAGCACGGCTGCTCCGGCCTCAATCCTCCATGCCACTGTCTGTTACCTCCAGACAACTCCCAGTAACGTGCCAACCCACACAATAGGCTGCACAAACCTGCAGCTCCCTGCTGCACTGGCCTCCACTGACTCCTAGGTGGAGTTCTCCTGACTCACAGGTGGGGCCCTGAACATGAGCCAGCATTCTTCTCATAAGGGCTGTGCCCAGGTGCACAATCTTTCAGTGCTGGTTACCCCTAAAGCCTGGACCCAGGAATGGAGATTTCATCCCTAACGCACCTGCCAATGCTTCCCGAAAAATCTTTGCACTTTGTGGAACAGCCCAGCCCCACTGGCTGAGAGACCTGGGTGACTATATTGCTAAAAGACACCCTGGCATTGCCACGCACTGCCACAGTGGTTATATAGTATATACAATATCTCACAGAAGTGAGGACACCACTCACATTTTTGTAAATATTTTATTATATAATATCATGTGACGACACAGAAGAAATGACACTTTGCTACAATGTAAAGTAGTGAGTGTACAGCTTGTATATCAGTGTACATTTGCTGTCCCCTCAAAATAACTCAACACACAGCCATTTTTGTCTAAACCACTGGCAACAAAAGTGAGTACACCCCTGAGTGAAAATTTCCGAATTGGGCCCAAAGTGTCAATATTTTGTGTGGCCACCATTATTTTCCAGCACTGCCTTAACCCTCTTGGGCATGGAGTTCACCAGAGCTTCACAGGTTGCCACTGTAGTCCTCTTCCACTCCTCCATGACGATATCACGGAGCTGGTAGATGTTAGAGACCTTGCGCTCCTCCACCTTCCATTTGAGGATGCCCCACAGATGCTCGATAGGGTTTAGGTCTGGAGACATGCTTGGTTAGTCCATCACCTTGGACTATTTTGAGAGAACAGCAAATGTATACTGATATACAAGCTGTACACTCACTACTTTACATTGTAGCAAAGTGTAATTTCTCTGTGTCGTCACATGAAATAATATAATAAAATATTTACAAAAATGTGAGGGGTGTACTCACTTCTGTGAGATACTGTATATACCCTGTCTGTGGCCCCTTCAAGTCATTGGAGTTGCACAACCTGAGCATGGGAGTTGCACAACCTAAGCACAGCCTGCGTCTGCTCCCCGCCCCTGGCAGGACAATGTGGCAGATAGAAGAGGAAAGAGGTTTCTTAATGAACAACATAAGATCAGGGATGTTCTTTTTCAATCCATACATATATACATTTTCAAACCACTTTGAGTCCAAAAACAATTTAAATCCACCTCTGTGTCCACTGACCCCCCAGCTCTCCCCCTGCCCCCCCTCTGTCCCACCACCGCCTGTCTTCACTGACCCCCCAGCTCTCTCCCCCTTCCCCTACAGAGCGTACAGAGCTCACCTGGTCCCTTTGTGTGTACCTCCCACCCCTGCTACCAGCCTTGGGCAGCTCTCTAGTAACACAAATTAGGCAGCTGCGAGGTCCCAGCATGGGGCTGAGACAGCTGCTTAATTTGCCGAACTTCAGTGTAGCTCTCTGCTTTCCGACCGTGGTTTGTCAGCACGGCCGGCATTATAACATAATGCCAGACCTCCATATAAGTTACAGAACACCGGCCCGGCAAATCGGCGGAGGGGGAGAAACAATTTTCTCAGGGGGGACAATTGTCCCCTTGCCCCCCTCCCCTTGGATCCGCCACTGATGTGGCTAGGGACAGAAAAGTCGCCTTGTATGCAGTCTGTTTCTCATCTGTCCATAACTGCAGGTAATCACTCCTTATGCATTCAAATGCTAGCGGCTGTGGAGCCTTTCAGTCTGTTACTGATTTGTACTGGGTGAGTGACCACAGCTAATTGGAAACACCTGGCTGTACCTGTTGGAGAAATACACTGATTTGGATGCTGTACAGTCTTAAGCACCAATGTGAATTAGGCCTTATGCTGCCCATGACCTTGCTTGGGAGATTTTGCCTCATTTCCTGTTCCTGTGACAGCAGGACAAGAAATGAGGGGTGCAGTTACTCACTGGAATATTAAGCACAGACAGTGAAAATAATCTGCAAGAGGTTCTATCCTTTCTGAAGAAAATCGTATTGTTGAAGTCTGTGCCCTGACTAGAGAGATTTCAGATCACTTCTTGTCTGACGAGTACTGAGGGGAAATCTCCCCACAGACAAACCAAAACCTTATAACGGTTCTACGCCTTCCCCACTCTATCCCCAAAAATGTTTTCGCTTGAGATAAGCCTCAATAAATATATTAAGTTTACATCAGGGTACAGAGCTGTAGAAGAAAATAAAAGACTACTATTTGCTTCATTGTACTTTTATTTTGGAAGAGAAACATACAAATATATGAATGGGCATCAAATCGGTATTTAAAAGTCAATGTTTTGACATCTAGATCAGCTGGGTGAACATAGAATAAATTGTGTGTTGCTTCAAATTTCTGCACAGAAAGGAGACAAAAATCAATGCATTAGTAAAATAAGAAACAAAGTAATCATGATTTGTATTGCCTTAATAATCTGTACCTTCATTTTGTTATGTCACACAAAAAAAAGAAAAAAGGAACCATTGAATTAAAAGATATCCAACAAACCTAGTGAGAAGAAATATTAACCCCTGGAAATGCCTTTTCACAGATGAGGGGTTACTATCAAGTTTTATAACCTATTTCCAGTGTATGTAGTTAGTTATCAGGAATTGCTTCAAGTTGTTGGAGGGCTTTCCTGTGTTATTTGTAAAATTATTATGGGCAAACCAGTCAAAAATTGTCTTTCAATTTAGTGTGGTGCTTTATATAGCAGTTGTCACAAATAAAGGAGCATGTTGAAGTTTTAATGAAGGCAACTAAGGCTCATATAATGTAGGTTGGTATCAGTGTAGTAGGAAGTGTTCCTGGAAGTGTTTCTGGTATGGGGATGTCAATCAGCATGTCTGGGGCAAAAAGCTGTAAAAGGATGAACTGGCAAATTTTAATTTAGCAAATTATGGGAGCGGATAATAAGAGTGGCAGCAATTTTATATTTTGAGTGGGCTGAAATTTCAGTTCATGGCGGTAATCTGGAAATCTCTTAAGAATGACCCCTTTGCTGTAGGTTGTTTAACAGTCGAATATTATTCTAGTTAGAAATGACCCTTAAACCTACTTTAGGAGGTAAAAAAGAAAATATTTTAAAGTGAGTTGCAAAAAGCTGAATTTCTAGGTTTTAGAATATGTCTTTTGTATTGGTGAAAAATTAATTTGCTGCAGGGAGTTGGAGAACAAATACTCCAGTTTTTTTAAATGGGTGGGAGTAAATGTGACTCACTACTGCTATACCATGACCTGGATAAATGAGAACCTTTACAGACATAAATGGAATGGTGTTCACAGAATACAACAATAGTACTAATCCTAAAATAAATAGGTAACTTATCCATCTCCCAGCTGTGGATGCCCAAAGCCTAACTAAAACAAACCCCACTGACAGAATATGCAGGAAAAAAATACAGGCCACAACAACGCCTTGGTTATAGAGGTTTTATTTTGGGATAGTAAAATGGGTCTGGTCATATTTAAGGTTGGCCTATAAACTGGTATTGAGAATAGTCTGCTTTTGGAGGTGTGTTTTGTGTGGTTTTTAAGCGATGTTGCATGTGTAGGTTTTGAGCTTGTTTTATGTAATATTAGAAGCATTTTGGTGATCCAGACATTGGACCAAGGTCATCCAGACATTGGTGAAGTCAGTTTTAATATGATATGATATATTATATTATACAGAATTTTTTATTTTGATTTCTATGTTAAATTTCAATGTTGATTGTTTGGGACAATTATTAAAGATTACTTTAACCTTGTGGATCACAAATACTTTCACTTGACATTTGAGCACTCCACCATTAAATTTAAGTGGCCCCACCACCGTCAGACTTTGTGATAGATTTACCTACTGCACAATTGTTAGTTAGGGTTTAGTAACTGCTACAGTGTTCTTCTAAACTTGCCTAGTGCATTTGGGCAAGGCCTCTCACAGGGGGTAAAGAGAAAAAACCTCAACAATATTCACCTTGTTATAGCATTGAATTATATCACTGTTATTGAACTACTGCATTTACTATTGTGAAGCCTGTTTATTCACATCATTTCCTCAGTGCTTATTGCTGTTTTTGATCAGGGCCATTTATCACCATTGGTGTGTCAGTGTAATATCTGGTCTAGTTACAGGGTGGTTCATCAATGGAAATGGTAGGGTGGGGGCTTCAGCTGCCATTGTGATGTTCTAGGCTTCTGGTGTGTCCCTGTGCCTTTAAGGAGAGATGGTCTACCCCCAGGCATACCTGCACTCAGTTTATCCATTAATATATATGCTCCAAGATGGAAGCTCTAATAGATTAGGACCACACTACAGAGAGGAGCTTTGATGAGGCAGTGTGGCTTCCACATATTTTGCACACGTTGTGCAACTAAAATCTCTGTTTTTAATGCAAATTGTTAGGTAGCGCAATTTTATTTTGCTTTTGCAGGCTGGGAAATGTTTGTGTTTGTACTGTGGAAAGCCCTTCCATTTGCACCTTTTTTTAAATGCTGGTTATGAATTAATTTGTGTGGTTGCCATTTGTTTTGCTAGCTGGAAATGATAGGAGAACTTAACATTGTCAGCATTTTATTTGGGGATCATTAGAATTTAGGCTTAAAGGAGAACTATGGGGTCAGTGTTTTTCCCCATCGTTCTCCTTAGGGTAACGGGAGGACACAAACTAGATGATCATTAGAATTTAGGCTTAAAGGAGAACTATGGGGCCAGTGTTTTTCCCCATCGTTCTCCTTAGGGTAACGGGAGGACACAAACTAGCGTCCTCCCGTTACCCTAAGCTCAGTATACCGCGAGCTACAGCTCGCGGTATACTGAGACGCCGCAGCGGATCCCGACATGGACGTCGGGATCCGCCCAGCTGTGTGAGTGACAGCTGGCTCTGCCTATCTAGAGGCAGAGCCAGCTGTACCCGCGCCCTCCCCGTCCGTTCCACCAGTCAGCGCTGGCAGATCGGAGCGGGGAGAGGGGAATCCAGCCCCTCCCCCTGTCACGGCAGAGAGCCGTGACAGGATCGAGAGGTGAGCGAACCCGGTATGTGTTCGCTCACCTCCCGATCTACTGAGCCGACCTGTGACAGTCTCATTGTCACAGGTCGGCTAGAACTATGAGGTGAGTGGAAATCACTCATCTCATAGTTCTCCTTTAAAGTGATAGTAAACTCAGGAGTTAAATATTAGAAATGCATTCAAGTAACCTAAATATTAACAAAAATGTAGCTAATGTGTTCATAGAATTCATGCAGACACGGTCCTTCCTTCCGGAGGGTGGCTACTTTTGTTTCATATGGTCCCTGTGTGTGTTGTAAAATAGCCACTGCTCCAAGTTCACTCCCGTGATAATTTCAATACAATTTAGTAAATTAAATTTGAGATTATAGTCCATCACAGGAGCGAGCTGGAGCAGTGGCTACTTTGCAACACACCCAGGGACCATGGGGAACAACAGTAGACACCCTTCAAAGGGAAGGACAGTGTCTGCATGAATTCAGAGATGATTTGAGAATCTACAGCTGAGCAATGCACAAATAAGCTACAGTTTTATTACTAGTTAGGGTACCTGAATGCACTTTAAGATTTAACTCCTGAGTTTAGTGTCACTTTAACTAACAAGAAAATGCAGAAGACAATGATGGAAATTAACCTATAGCACCCAAACATCATATTATGTCTGCTCAGTGCCATTAAAGCAGTTAGTAGTAGTTACTGCATTTGAACACAGCACTATGATGAATTAGAAAGCCATTGTATGAAAGCATGTTCTATAAACATCCACGCCCATGCAGGAGGGAGTGAGAGGCACATGGGAGTTGGCTTGAGTCATCACCTAGAAATATCCAACCCTGCCAAATGATTCTTCCATTAAACAGGCTCATCCAATCCATATCAGTTTGGTTTGGGCTTAGCCTATAGTTGTAAGACTGTAGGCCGTCAGATCATGTGGTTGTTTACGCAGTCTGTAGGTAACATTAGCCCAAATGCAGAAATTGTGTAGGAATATAATGTGTATAACATAGCATTTTAAAAAAGCAGCAAAATAGCATCTACAAAAGTAAAGGAAAACTTGTGGCTTGTGGCCTAAAATGTATGATCTATCAAACCTAGTTGTTTATCCTTACTATAGGCTGCTAAAAAAAACATCTAAATAAGGAAATTGGCACATTTTATATTTCTTCACAGATATATACTTACAAATCAGCTGTCTTTTATATCATCAAAATCCAAACCCTGGGATTTAGTGTTTTTGTGCAAGATTAGCAGCAATGTTTGCAGCAATTTTCTGGGAATAGTAAATAAAGATAATGTAGATTAAATAATTTAGGACAGCTGCAAACACAGACAATAAGACGAGCAGATAAAAAGTTGTCTCAAGCAATGACAAACTAAAATTAATAAAATTGTGAAAACATCCCTTTTTGTACCTTTACAACTGTTGTTTGCTGTAAAAACAGCTTCTTTTATATATTTATTTTAAATAAGTGTACCAAGAATCCTACACAGCAGTTTGATTAGTGATACCTCATAATATATTCAAACTCCCAAACACAAGATCAAGCTATAGCAAAATATGAATGATTCCAGTAAAGAGGTGCTTAAATCTGACCATGTATGGTGTGAAAATCTGTCACAACAGATCCAGGATCATCTATTGTAGGCAAGTGTCTATGTGTTCTCATAGATAAAAAAAAAAAATATGCCAGTGTCACATAGTAAAGGGAAACTAAATTTATTGTAATGCTTTTTTAGACAGTAATGTACCTAGAAATGCAGATAGAAAATAAATGGCCAGATCCTATCACTGGTGTCTGTAGGTTCAGCTCTTGGTAGAATATTGTTTTACTTTGTTGATCTTACCATGATGCAGGATTCTGGCAAAATATTGGTAAGCCTATATAAGACCACTCATTTTAACTATTTTTACTGTTACTGATTGAAGAAAAGGTGTAACCTGATAACACTTCAGAGAAAAAAAAAAGTAACTGGCTCTTTGAGCAGCTCTGCTATGACTAATGATAATTGTACATGCTTTTAACATTTGCTTATTTTCTTCAGCTAAATTAGAAGTTCCTCTATTATAATGACTTTTGCGCAGTTAAAGCTTGTACTGAGTAACCAATGAAGCAGCTAAAACTACTAAAATTAATAGAAGCTTACCAGCACTTTATCAACATCAGCGATAACTGCTTCCTAAAAATAAAAGAAGGAAAAACTTTATTAGCATAACAATCTCTGTGGTTTATAAATAATAGTTAATGTATATATGTTAAGCCTTTTACACTTTAAAGAAGTGTATTGGAACACCAACTGGGGCCTGACCATAAACAGTGAGTTGGAAGGAGGCGCTAGGGAGGTTCCAGAACACCAAGAAAGGTTATATGACCAAGGAAAACCTTAAAATCCCCCAGAAAAAGCTGGAACCCAAGTCCAAGGATTGGAATATCATGGTGGGCATGTACACATAACTAATGACTGCCCTAAAGGTGAGATAATACATAGAGATATATGGTTTCTTATAATGGCTAATACCGTACTCTTGTGCCAGCTTAGAACAGAGGATGCTTAAAGGAACACCGCTGTCTTTTCATATTTGATTTTATTTTTTATTTATAATATGTATAAAAATGTGGTCTTAATATTAACACTTTTCTATTTTTTTTTAAACACAGTATTCCTTTGTTATATTGTTGTAATCTACTCCTTATAACTGTTTCCTACAGTGATTCTGCTTCACTGTTTCTCATTATTAATGAAGGTTTATCAGACTGTTCAAATGGACTGATTCAATAGCCTCTCCATATGCCTTTTAAGCAAGAATTCTGGGCACTGCAAATGTAAAGATATGTGTATGGAAATAAATGACAATATGATGAAGCAGTAATATAAAATGTGGTGGTAATATTCCACTAATATCACCAACTTTATGCTTAGAATTAGAGGTATTAACTTTTACCAGCGTCCCCCTTTTCTTCTCTATGGAAACCTTCTATCATGTATAAAATAATAAACAAAGCCTGCAAATTGAGAGTTTGTTTTAGGGGAAATGTGTAACTGAGGGTAGAAGCTAGGTGCATATATTTTAACTTATAATAAAAATAATAAAAATAGATTTTTTTTAATAGAAAGGAATTGTGCAATGTAAATATAAGAGTGTGTCACTTTATTATTTTGATAGCAGTATCATTTAAATGTAAATACTTTTGAAAATAAAAATGTTTAACTTTTTTAAACTTATCTTACCATCACTCCACATGCAGTATTTTGAAGACTGGTGATCAGATTCTTGTCATTCTAAAAGGTTAAAAAAAAAATCTTTTGACTGTATGTTTACATAGTTTGATCTAATTGCTACACAGACATTGTAATATAATTGTGGGAGTGTAATTGTCAGTAAAACTATCCAAGGGGTATAGTCAGCCCTCTGCACCGGGCACAGGCCCCATCAGTTAGCAGGGCTGCCCGGGCTTGGCTTTAATTTTTTTTTCCCTTTTTCCTCCCCACAGGCTCTTTTTTTTCTTCTGCTTCTTTCCTCATCCCTCTCTCATACTCATTTTCCCACCCAGCTCTTAGCGTCCAGGACTCTGGCCGGTGTCCCCTCCGCCTCTTGGCAACCATTGACATCACTGCCAGGAGCCAGGCAGAACACCAGATGGAGCATCCCAGGTTGCTTAGAGCCAAGTATGAGTATCATGCACTACTTTTTTACACTACACCGGATCTCATGTTATTGCATTAGCAACTGTTGCGGTGCTATCAAATGCATTGCGGCTCGGAGGTGCGCTTGGGGTCCCATTTAAATGAATGGCAACACAACACACCTGCCGCACTGTAATGCATGGTAGGTGCATTGCGCTGTAGCATGCATTAATCACACTGAATTGTGTGATTAACAAGTGGGGCCCTCTCTGGAGGAGGCTCTTTCACATGGGCTGTAAGGGGGCCCATGATTTCTAATGGAGGCCCTGAAACTATCACAACATTAACAGTATTAAGACTGGTACTCAAATCTGCAACCTTGCTGGGCCTGTGTCTTTTTTTCAACCTTATCTACCTTTTTTACTAACCTTTTGCAGCCTATGTGTATGGTGTGCTCACTACAATTATCACTTCCTGTCATTGTGATACCCTGTCAGGAAGTGAGAGTAAATCTCAACCAGGATCCAAACAGCAATACAACCCTGACAGAGGTTATGATCCACCACACCCACACTCCCTGTACCAAACTAAAACAAAGTTTTTAGCTGGAGTTGGACTTTAAGTAGGGCAAGTAGCAGTTTAACTTACCACTATATCATCCAGGAATGGAATTTCGTTCTAAAAATAAAAATAAAATGTAACTAACAACAGCAAGAAAACATAAGAAAAATACATTTAGTTATTCATGAATGAGCTGAAGGATACAGCCATAGCTTAAGCTGATCCTTCGGCTCACTTCGGCCGCTGGAGCTGCTACGGGCTATTCACTATAGCCCGCACAGCAGCCGAAAGCAGCCGAGTGGCTCAGCCGAACCGAAGGCATGTGCTTCAGCTTGACTGAGCCGAAGTGACAGCCGGAGTGTGGAGAAAGGTCAGCCAAAGCCGACCGATCTCCACGCAAATGACAGCTGGGCAGAGCCAGTCGTGATCTCACGGCTCGCTTCGCCCAGTTGTAATGACAGATAAGCATCCTCAAATGACCTGGGGACGCTGATCTGTCATTCAAAAATAACAACTGGGCAGACCCGGCCGTGACGTCATGGCTGGCTCCGCTCAGTTGTTATTCATTGGCTGGGACCTGCTAGAGGACTCTGGCAGGTGGCGGCCTATAAGAAATCGTTGGGCAGAGCTAGCTGTCACCTCTAGCTCCGCCCAAAATGTTTTTATTTTGCCGGCATCTCAGTTGCTTCACTATGCGGCGGGAGTTCGTCACATGCAGTCGGGTCGGCGTGCAGCGTTTTTTTTCCCCCCTATTTTTCAACTTTTTTTTCTTTTGTCATTTCACTTGTTTTCTATTCTGCGTGGTACATCGGAGGTACCATGGAGGTATCAAGCAGAAAAGACAAGCCGAATGCCACGACATTTGGCTATTCACTTACTGCCATTCCGGCAGCGAGTGAGTTGCCGGAGCTTTGGCTCAGCCAATCCAGATGTTGGATCGGCTGAGTCCAACTCCTTCGCACTTCGGCTCACCCGCACATGCAGAGCATTTTAGGCTGACCAAAGGCAGCCGATGTACGGCTGATTTTAGCCGATGTACAGCTGAAATCAGCCATACTTCGGCTAAGTTATTCACTTGGCTGCCTTCGGCAGCTAAGTGAATAACCCCCTTAGTTTTAGCCTAATTCAATACAGTATTTCTAATTGCCTTTTTCCTACTGTATCATACAAATGTTAACAATACAAGAAATAGATATGACATATTAATATTACTTATTTTGAGGCTGATGCACCAACATCAGCAACTATGTCTACATAAACATGGCATAAATACACTGGAAGATGGATGGATCTTTATGGATCCTGCTTAACTAGGGAACTTGCTAAACGAACAACAGACTAGAATGTTAGAATGCCCCATATCTTTTAGTAGGTACCAACCAAGGTGAATGGAATCTTCTTGATGACATCTTTTAATTAGATGCATTTAGAATGTAATACAATCTCTAATAACTGCTTTTATTTTACAACACCATGCTGCCTTTTTACAGGCATTACCAATGCCTGTTAATACATGTTTGTGATGTGTATGTTTATACACATTTTTATGCCATTGTCATCAATAGACTCTTTAATGTGTTTCACATCACAAAAGAGATGTTAACTTTTTGGGCCAACACGTTACATTATTTGAACAATTAGCAACCTGTGTACATGTGTTAATGTGCATTAAAGGTGTTATTTAAAATGAATAGGTGTGAGATTAAAGATTGCTAGTATAGAATATCTTTCCTAAAAGCGTCATAGGAAAAAGTTTTCTGTACAGCAGGAATTGTGTCAATTTGCAATACTGTGTAATAATAAAACAAGTACAGCAGATTTTTTTCTTACCACAATTTTGACCACCTTGGTGATAATGTTGTCCTAAAATAAAACAGGAATACATGTTTTACATTACAAGTAGAATTGCATATTTCTTTACAATATCAGTGTAACAATATTCACTAAAAGGGATCACTTACATTAACATATGAAAAATGAACAAATGTTTTCATCACACTCCTCTCCTGGGTCATCTTTCTATCTGCAGTAAGCCCTGACATGTCTATTGCTCTCATTATAGTCAGAATTCATTCCCTTATTATTATTTTTTTCAACTTTTTTTATTTTTCATAAATGTACTGCATTCAATGTACCAACACATAAACAGCTACTAGCAAATGTGTGCTAGTTTGTGAATGGAGTTATTTAAGGACTAGGCACAGGTTTTGTCTGCCGCTCCATTAGAACTGTTTATGGCCAGTTCCAATCACACTCTTCCTGTGACCACCGGTTAGCTTTTGTACGGTTATCCTTTAACTTATCCCCAAATCCTTAAACTCACCAGACACCACTCCTGCCATATTTATGGTGTGTGCCCTCATGGCTGTGTAAGGTTTAGAACTCTGTAAAGCCAGACTTAACTTGCAATGCAATGCACTGTGCTATGCTGCAATTTTAGAGCCTCACAAGTCTTCTTTATCGGGCAACGGTGACAGTTGTCTGATGGAAGTCCTGTGAAGCTCCAGAATGCCACTTTTTCTACATGTGAGCATTAAAATGATATTTGTGAGCTACTGGGTGTACTGGTGAACATATTGTTTATGTCTGACTGATATCATGGTAGCATCCACCATGCTCTCACCAAGCACTTCCTTTTTAAGGTCCTGAAGCCGTTTGTCATGCATCTGGGTGTACTGTACATATTCATGCCACATTGCATAACTCCTTTATTTTCTTTATTTTTAACTTAAAATTATTATTTTTTGTATTTTTATTTGTAAATTTTTTTTTTTTTTGCTTTGCCCTGCAACTTGTTGTGACACTTTGCAGCACATTGGAAGGCACTGGACATAAATGCTGATTGTCCTATTTTTTTCAGTGCACACCAAAGCAGCACATTGGGGTGAACTGAACCCATAGGACATAAGGCTATTTACCTTGTCCCTGTGTTGGAACAGTGATGGTGTGAAGGAGCCTAAAGAGTGAAGAGAATTTGCATTTTCAAGTTTTATTGTAAGCAAAACTGAATGGGTTGGGTCTTCCACAGGGTATGAAAGGAAAAGTGATAAAAGTGATATTTGCAGACTTCCTTCATCAGCCTAAACATATTCAAAAAGCAAATGTGTTTTAAATGTTCACTTATTCTATTATGATCTAATCTGCCAATGTTCTTTGTTACACCACTCATTTAGAGATCGAGGAATTAATTCTGATGCAGGAAGATATAGTAGGTGTATAATTTCTTACCACAAATCCAAACAGAACTTTTGCAACATCATCTCCAATTGCTTCAGCATTTTGAAGTGTGATTGTCTACAAAAAAAATACAAGCTATATTAAATACAATTTACAGTTATACATAGTTATTTCACTGTTTATTTGACTGTTTTTTTAATGTGGCATTATTAAACAGGGAGTTTTGGACTACAAAATTTTACTACCCAGTACATCAACTTTATTCTACAATTGTAAATTGTTTTGTTCCCGAAACATACATTTTTTTAAATGCATCTTACTAAAGTGAACCTAATCTCAAAAATTGAAGATTTGCTATGTTAAAGGGAACATCTACAAATGTTAAGTGCCTATGCAGTACCCTGAAAAATAGCTGGGTACTTTCTTCAGAAGTGTTGAAACTAGAAACAGACACACAATTATTATTTTTATATGAAGTTAGCAATGACAGCCCACATACTTCGTCAATAGTGGTCTACCTTAAAGTAAGCTTGTCATTAAGGACACATGAGGGCACATGAAGGCTGTCAATGGCAAGTTTTCTATTACAAATACTAGCTTTTTGATTGCCATTCTGAGGCATGGCTTCACTTCATTGAGTCACTAACCTGGAGCAAGTCTAAGGATAAGGACTTCTGACTATATAGACAATATAGGATTTTCTTGATCTCCATAATTGTGCCAGTGACTCAGAGAGTAGTAAAGTTAGCGGGATCAGATGAAGGTTAGCAATGTTTACAACACTTTAAGACCAATGGAGTAATTACTAGAGATATGGATATTAACTTGAACCTTTGAGCTGCAAGCCCAGTAATAGCTAAACTTAGGGTCTCTAGTTATTAGATCTATATCTCTAAAGACGTTCCCCATGATGGAGATACATGTGGAGGTTTATGATCAACAATGGCATTGCTGGCTCTGTGTTAAGCCATTGTACATTACATAAGTGAAGATGCCACTCTTGCATTAGGTCTTGAAATATTAAAGTAGTATTAAACTCTCAAACTCTTTTTCAATAATGAATCCAGAACAAATAAATATACATTGCTCAGCAAAATATTTCGTTAAAATTTTGCCCAAGAACTTACAGTCATCATGTTTCCAAACAGCTGGCTCCAACTCTCTCAGCTTCCTATCCTTCCTCAACTTCCTATCCAACAGCTATCCCTCTACTAGCTTGCAGAAAGGAGAAGGGAAGAGGATGGAAGGAGAAGGGGTGCACTGGAAGCAGGGGAGAGGCTCGCCTTGGGGTTACTGTGTGTTTATGTAGACACACAGCTTACTAGCACTACCAAGGGTGGCTCCATACCCTGCAAGGAAAAGGAGCCACTCTAAAACAGGATATAATGGCCAGTGCTCAGGGGAGCCTCTGATTCTGCAGTAAGCTAAAACTTTTAAACATCAAGAAACAGCATCCATTGTAAGTAAAAAAACAGAAAAAATTATGTAAAAACGTAATTAGGAATTTTCAAAACTTTGTTAAGTTATACCTGCACAAGAAACTATTATACAGGTTTTAGTAGCTAAGTCAAGTATTAGTTGATACATTTGATTGGCATTCACTTAGATAATTAACATACGATAAAGGCATGTGTGAGCACACTGCATATGCAATATGTGCTACTGCACTGCCCCAAAGGACATGGTGCTCAACAGGACAGGTACTAAAGATTGATTGTAGATGGCAAAAGCTATCAAGGAAGAAAGTATGAACAGGGATTTTCTTTCCCTTTAATTGGGCCAGAGAACAAGTTATAGGTTTATTAGATGGGTCATGATTTAAGAGACCACATTACTGGCATAAATGTAGCTGTGAGTGCAGATTTATAGTCAATAGGCTCATAAGAGCAGATTTAGATAGGCTTTGCCGCACAGGAATTATTTTAATTATCTTGGGTACAA
The DNA here is from genome assembly GCF_000935625.1 of Nanorana parkeri. NCBI lineage: Eukaryota > Metazoa > Chordata > Amphibia > Anura > Dicroglossidae > Nanorana > Nanorana parkeri. The sequence continues at coordinate 2,261,898 of NW_017306375.1, forward strand.
AAGAGCATACATGATTTATTTAAAGTTTCTTGATTAATGGCTTCTGTTCTTAAAAACAGGCAACTTGTTTTAGTTGCTAATGAAAAGAGTTTCACAATTACTTTGCAATGGATGCTTTGCAGTGATCTGCTGCAGGTTTTGCAAGAAAGGTGTACAAAGGATTAGTAATTTGCAACAGTTTATTAAATTTCATGGTTAGTACTAAAATAAGTAAATAAAGAATATCTACCACTTTTGTGCCAAGAATATTGTCGATGGTGCATCCAACTTTTCCCTAAAAAAATAAAATAATATAGAATTTTCTTTAAAATTTTTGAAATCTGTAAAAGGATTCTCAGAGAGTATATAACAAGAAATTATAGTAAGTTTTACATACCAGCAAGGCATTCACTTGCTGCAGGAAAGCTTGAAAGAGGACAGCATTGTTGCTTTCCTGAAAAAGAACAAACAAACATCCATAAGTAAAATATATAAGCATCATGTTTGTATACATACTATAATATGCATTCAATAAACACATATAATCTAGCTACCTTATCTTGTACTGATATGGTGGTTGTATGAAGCCAATCTCCTGTGTCTTTGTATGCTGCTTTTAAAATCAATGAAAACATGGCTCCAGGCAGTTGTCAGTGTCAGTGCTGCAGTGCCAAAGAATAAAAAATAATGGTCCTCCATACCCACAGACCTCTAACTTTAACCTGACTCTAACACTTAGCCCTCCACTCATCCAAGCCTTGAAATTTAAAGCAGAAGTGAAGGTAAAAAGAAATAATTGCTGAAAGGTAAGGGTTTTTGTCAGAAGAGACATGCAATTCTTCCTGTCTCCCCCATTTTCTATTTTCTGTGCCATACAATGTACACAGTCAAAATATTCATGGCATTTCTATGAGATAACTGGGCCTGATGCCAGGGACAATGTAACTCCTTTTTGAATACACAGGAGTTATATCATCAGTGACCACACAATGGCCGAAGAGGATGCCTGGTAACCGAAAGTGGTGGCAGCAGAGATGATGGTGGCAGGTGACAGAGTGGTGGAGTAAAGATTGATCAGACAGTGCTGGAGAAGCACACACTTGTAGGGTAAATGTGCAAAAATGCTATCCTGGGGAAATGCCACATACTCACAATCCTGCAAGAAGCCTTTCCTACACTGTGATGGGGTGTAATCTCATGAGACTTTGGGTACTCTGCTTTGTGGATGAAAGGATGGTGATACCCCCCTGCAGTACGAAAGCTCAGGGTAACTTTTCTTTTTCATGACATGTGTTTTTCTTTAGAGTAATGCTGCTATTAATGATAGGAGAGGGGGCCTAATATATTACCCTAAAACTAAATTGGAGCCACAATTACAAATCAAATTATAGCAAAGACCCACACACTCTCCCCAACACTCTTAGGTGGCTGAGTGCAGTACCTGTGCTATTCAGCTGCATATTGGCTTATGGGTCAAATACACATTTTCTTCCCCCCTAAATAATTTTCTAACTTACAGTACTAGTAAACAAGAGAATACAATGATTATTGCCCATAAAGTACACAGGATGAAAATGATTGTAAAATAAATCTTGTGCTTGGTTAGTTAAAATCTACTCTTTATCATAGAATAAAAATGTGTGGGTTGTGTTTTTATTACTAATAGTATTTTTCCTATTAATATCATTGTTTTACCTGGGCTACTTTGTAGTCACACAGGAGGGTAACCAGACTTTGGAGAAGAACTGGGGCATCATCCTGAAAAAAATAATCAAAAGGCTTGTACATTTGTGAAAATAAATTACATATATTATTTTCTTTCAAAATAGGCACACCATTTATAAACTACATACAATAGATATGATTTAATACCTAGGAATGTATTTAATTGTTTTGATATAGCAGGAAAAAAAAAGTATATCCCATTTTTTTGGTTAGAGTTTACTGTCAGTAAAGTATTTTAAATACTTAAGTACGTCCCCACAGTTCTCTCCCATTTACTTTCCTGAGATCATCTATAAAATCTTCTTTTCAAATAACGCCAGCCACTAACCCTTGTAACACTGACATTTCCACCTTGTGTAAAGTTATTATATATGGTAATTATTAGCAGCAAATAGAAAGTGGGGGGTGCACTATTTCTTTTTTCTTTACTTTGTTACTTTGCTCTTTATAACTGCACTGAACTGCAACTTAAAGATTTTCTCTAAGGGCTTATTCACACCAAATCCGGACCAGATCTGCATAAGTTTCTGCACATGCAGTGCAGTGTGTTGTGCCGCATTCCGGGAAGTTTAAAAAAAAATTTGCATGCATTTTGGTGCGTTCCAGAGCAAAAAAAATAGGGCATGCTGCAGTTTTTCCACATGCCCTGGAACTGAACTCTGGTGTGAACTAGAGCCCAAAATACCAGCAGAATACATTGGATGCTTTTTGATGCATTCTGTAACTGCTCTGCTCTGCATCTGCTCCGCACTTGGTGTGAACAAGCCTTAAGGGAAATAAGAAAACTGTGCATACTTTTTTTAGCAGGCTGATGTGTCAGTCACTTATCTATTTTGCAATACATATCCACCTCCTTTAACTGTATCAGTTATAGCAGCAAGGATGAGCTAGATCAATATTAGCCTAAGTAATGGACAGGCTAGGCAGCCCATAGAAAATGGCCACCCATGCAGTCATAATCTGAACTCCATGACAGCAGCAAAAGTTCTGACTGCTGCAGAGCTGTCCAAAAGCTTTTAATGTTGGTTTTGTCGAGCTTTCACCTTTACTTCAATGAAGTAAGAAGGTAAAATAAAAGAGAAGCTGCCGGTGCCATATATCTTTAGGGAGAATAATAGTGATTGGGCCAAGTTTTTTACTCTGTCTGACAACTGTCCTCCCTGAGAGCACTCAAGCGATAGGTGTTTGTCTTTCCTCAATAGACGTGAGATAATTGTCCATTGAGACCATTTTTATCATCTTCTATCTATGAGCTGGTTAAGCATTAGGGTAATGCAAACAATGATTTTGGAAGCATTGCTGAGATAACCACTCAACTTAAGCTGGCCATATACTGCTTGAGTTTGCTGATGACTTGGCCAAAATTCAACCAGCAGTTGACACTCCTCCATTCGGCAAAAGCTGATTCTTCAATCGACTTTTGTTGAAGGAGCCGGTACGAAGATTCTCAGCTGAATAGCGACTGCAGCCAGTGGCACACCCACTGCTGTCAGAATACAATAGCCCAGTGGTGGTGGGGTGTGGGGGATCCCCCACCCATGCAGTTAGCGTGGATAGGGAAACCAAAAGTTTTTTTCTCATTCAGTCCACGATGCTGAATCTTTATGTGTATAGAGATTCTTAAATTCCAGTGCTAACCCTTAGCAGTTTAATATAGTGTTTTATTTGTATAATGTAGGTGTGAACGTCTACCTGGAACAGCTGCTCAAGGCAATTTGTCGGAGTGACTGCTGCAGCATCTAGATTAATGAGAATAACACATACATGTTAAGCATATACTGAAGTTGTCATGCCTTAAATAATAGTAAAGTTCAAATATTATTCATATTATTTATTATCTGATCAAAATAACAAATCTTATATTAGTACAACAGTAATACAGGTGCCTAACAACTTCATCTGTCACAATGTAAACTTAACTTTAGTAAAAAATTAATAAATCAAGATATTTTACCACATTCCCACAAAGAAACAAGTCGTTTTTTTCTCATTCCTTAGGAAGATGTACTTACCGTAGGAGCTGCAAAGAGCAGCTACTATAAAGAAGATTGCAATTTTCATTTTGTGGATAGAACTGTCACACTCCAAATGGAACTGTAGAGTAGTGAAGGTACTGTTCGGGAACCCTTTTTATACAATACGAAGCACAAAGGTCACAGTTTTCTGTGCCAGATGTACCAGTGGTTGATGGAAAAGCACACTTACACAAAGATATTGTACCAGTGGTTGATGGAAAAGCACACTTACACAAAGATATTTACATAAACTATTTTATGAGCTGGCACTTACGACAAAGACAAGCCATTATTTCCATTAGTACTGCAATAAAGTAAAGTAATGTTATTGTCAATTATCTTAATTTAGATCTATAAATCTTTGCCTTCTCAAGGCTATGCGTTTTATCTGAATGATAAGGCTATGCTTATCTCAATTCTTTAATCTTGTTATATATTTACTATTGCATTTCATTTGCTTGAACTGTACACGTATCTATTTGTGTACTACCTCTGTTGGCAACACATTTAAATGAACAGTCATGACCTCTGTTAAACTGAATATCTGGGTATTTCTTGTATTTTGAACACCATACTTAAATATACAGTATTTCATGGCTATCTTGAAGCTTTGGCATTTGCCATGTTGACCACCATAGTTATACAGTATATTTTGCATATATTTTGCATAGATATGGCTTACTCTACAGCAGGGGTTTTTAAACTCTCAGATCATGCACACTAATGTATCTACATATTCTGAACAAGCAGTACAAGCACTTTTAAATAAGTACTTTGTGGAGAAATGTAATGTTCAAAGCTCACAACGCAGTATTAAATCTTAGCTCCCTCCCTATTAGGGCTCATGTACACAGGCGTCTAGGGCTGTACATTGTAAAATTCTAGTGTATTTCCTGGGAGCTTTTGCTGCTTCATACATCTGCCCACAGAAATCAATTACTGTACGCAGCTAAACGTAGTGGGATATAATGAAAGAAGAAATCATCAAGGTAAAGTATATTTCCCCACAGTTTCTTTCATACGTGGATAACCAAGCTTGAGTCCAGACTGGGTTTTCAGAAAAAGTGTGTAAATTGTGCAGCGCTAAAAATTAAAGTGCATATTGTACCAGTGGTTGATGGAAAAGCACACTTACACAAAGATATTTACATAAACTATTTTATGAGCTGGCACTTACGACAAAGACAAGCCATTATTTCCATTAGTACTGCAATAAAGTAAAGTAATGTTATTGTCAATTATCTTAATTTAGATCTATAAATCTTTGCCTTCTCAAGGCTATGCGTTTTATCTGAATGATAAGGCTATGCTTATCTCAATTCTTTAATCTTGTTATATATTTACTATTGCATTTCATTTGCTTGAACTGTACACGTATCTATTTGTGTACTACCTCTGTTGGCAACACATTTAAATGAACAGTCATGACCTCTGTTAAACTGAATATCTGGGTATTTCTTGTATTTTGAACACCATACTTAAATATACAGTATTTCATGGCTATCTTGAAGCTTTGGCATTTGCCATGTTGACCACCATAGTTATACAGTATATTTTGCATATATTTTGCATAGATATGGCTTACTCTACAGCAGGGGTTTTTAAACTCTCAGATCATGCACACTAATGTATCTACATATTCTGAACAAGCAGTACAAGCACTTTTAAATAAGTACTTTGTGGAGAAATGTAATGTTCAAAGCTCACAACGCAGTATTAAATCTTAGCTCCCTCCCTATTAGGGCTCATGTACACAGGCGTCTAGGGCTGTACATTGTAAAATTCTAGTGTATTTCCTGGGAGCTTTTGCTGCTTCATACATCTGCCCACAGAAATCAATTACTGTACGCAGCTAAACGTAGTGGGATATAATGAAAGAAGAAATCATCAAGGTAAAGTATATTTCCCCACAGTTTCTTTCATACGTGGATAACCAAGCTTGAGTCCAGACTGGGTTTTCAGAAAAAGTGTGTAAATTGTGCAGCGCTAAAAATTAAAGTGCATAATATATATAAAAAAATGTAAATATATAAATATATATAATAGAAGTCCGCCACAGGACGGTCCCAGGACTTCCGGTCATCAGATGTCTCCCAACAACCAGAGAACAAGGAGTCACTGATTAGTTTCCTCAATGCCCTCAGGGGGCACAATTTACACACTTTATCTATTTGGACCCCAGGGTTGAAAGCGCAGCTGCTTTGGTATCAGGATATTAAATCAGGGCTATCCATAAAGCGCGGATCCACATCTTTTACTATCTATGGGTTTTCAGAAAGACTTTTTGGTCTGTCTGATGCGGATCGGGTTTTGTGTCTTACTTGTCCAGGTGAGAAAAAAGGGGAAGGCTGGAGCAAGATGGGTGCTCTGGCCTGGGAATCAGAAAGCCTTCTGAGAGAACTGTAATTTGGAAAAATAACATTGTAAATAAAAGGTTGCTAGTAAAGCTTTTGTTCTGTGGGGTGGCTGGGAGAAGCTGAGAGGAAATCCGTCTGTTTAGTTAGTACCAGGATGGCAAGGATTTATTTTTTCATCTTACAACCTTTTAATAAAAATGACTGCAAGTCAGATTTTGAAGAACTTTGCTGCATTTTTTCCCCAGGAAAAGTGACCCCCAATTGAGCTACACCCCACAGTAGGTATACCCTGATACTAGCGTAAACATGCACATGTCTACAGATGTACAATCCTCCCTTTCCTGGCCACCCAGCTGCACGCCTGAATAACAGTCTTATTTGAAAACCAGACCCTTATGAAGACATACAGTCTGCGTTCTCATTTTTACATAAAGGGTTAAGTTAGTTGACATGGTTTTACATAATGACATAGGAGTCTATTCACGAAGCAGCCGAAGGATCTAGCCTAGCTTCGGCCGATCCTTTGGCTACCTTCGGCCCCAGGACCCCTTTGGTTCAGTAGAAGCCCGTACAGCTCCCGAACTTGGCCGAGCGACTCAGTCGAGCCGCAGGCATATGCCTCGGCTCGGCTGAGCCGCGCTGAAAGCCTAAGCTGGCCGAGCGGCCGGCCATTGGCCAGACGACAGCCTGCTTCTGACAGCTGGGCGGAGCAACACAGGCGGGGAGAACAGCGGGGATTTGAAGGGACACAAGCCGCTGCAGCCACATGTACCGGCAGCTGTATGGGGGTCGAACATTCGACCCCCATACACTTGCATTGAGTTCAAGCTTCGGTTTGAGCTTCGGCCCCCGAACCCCTTTGGCTCAGTAGAACCAAAGGGCTCCTGTACGGGCTATTCACTATAGCGCGTACAGCTCCCGAACTGGGCCGAGCGCCTCAGTCGAGCCGAAGGCATATGCCGCGGCTCGGCTGAGCCAAGCTGAAAGCCGAAGCTGGCTGAGCGGCCGGCCATTGGCCGGACGACAGCCTGCTTCTGACAGAGACATCAGCGTCCCTGGTTACCAGCTAACCAGGGACACTGATCTCCAGACAGCAAACTCTCCCGGGCGCTCCGAGAGTCTCCCACTCCCGGTCGCCAAGGAGAGAAACACTGCTTTTTCTTTTTTTTTCTTTATTCTGACACGGAGCCGTGTCAGAATAGAAAAAAATAAAAATTTTGGCCATAGGAATGCATTGCTAGATTCCTGTTGGTCTATTTCAATTTGCAATAGCCAATAGCAAACTAGCATAGCACCCGCCCTCTGCTGCAGTTCTCCATCAGGTCCCCACTACTGATTGACAGCAGCAGAGGGTGGGTACAATAGCTAGTTTGCTATTGGCTATTATAATTATAATTTTGGGCTAATGAGCCCAGTCCTCCACACCATAGGCATTCCCTGCCAGCCCTACTTTTTACCTCACATATCATATCGGAGTCAACTGAAGTTTGCCAAAGAGAGACTGTGACAATCACTCAGCACTAGGGATGGGCCGAGTGTTCGATTTAAACCTGAGTTCGAATCGAACATCGGCAGTTCGAGCGCTTGCCGAATGCCGAACTTTATGGGATGTCCGCGGTTTATTCGACCGCGGACATTCCATAATACAAAATGCCCACTGAAGCTCTGATTTGTTAAAGACTTTGCCCAATCAGGGCTCAGCGGAGGAGGGGGTTGAAGGAGAAACTTCTCTATCAGGTCCCCCCATGCTGATTGACAGCAGGCAGTGGGTGGGTGCAAAGCCAGCTTGCTATTGGCTATTGGATTTTACAATATCCAGCAGCAGGCTGGGTATGGCTCCCAGCCTGCAATGAAGAGAAAGTAGACAGAGTCCCGACGGAGTCTGTTTTAGCGGGCCCGGTGCCAGTGACATACTATGTACTAAGGGGTTAATACAGTTATAGCAGCTAGCTAAAATAATAGCTATGCTAATAGATGAATGGCAGCACCATGATGTATCATTCGCCCATACGCATAGCTAACATTTTAACTAGCTACTGTAGTAATGTCTAGGTGAGGAGGCCAAATTCCCTGTACATATGTGTAAAATAGTTATTGAATAAAAAAAAATGACTCCATGAGTGGAATAATACAGTAAAATATATTATTATAATATTATACACTGAGTGGCATTGGTACTCTGATGATACATGAAAACGATTTATAGGCAGATCTTGTGTAAAGCTATGAATAAATGGGACACTAAGCAAAAGGATATTTTGTGGAAAAATCGACTAATGCATTTTCGAGGAACGTAGGGAATGGTATTCCGCATTGGTGTAGGATGGGAAGTTCGATGGTGAAAGGACAGTTTCTTTTCCCTCTGTAGGATGGCTTGTATCCCTCTATGTTGTAGTGGGGGGTATACAATTTAACAGCCTTTGCACGTGGGATGATTGTTGACGCGAGCCATGGAGCGAGTATCAGCAAAACAGCAGAATTCGTTAAATGTTCAAGAGGGGCTCATTGTTAAAGTGTTTAAAGACTGGACTGTCAGCCGAAAATCTGGGTCTGAACATGCGAATTGTGGCCGTCAGCCACTAGTCAATGTTAGGGCAGGACGGAGAGTGGCAAGACTTTCTACAAGACAACAGAAGTTTACTCTAATTAACCCTGTCTGTTGTAACAAAGGGTTAAAGACTAAAGGGGTTATTTACTAAGCTGTCGTTCTGCAGTTCATTCCCTGCTGTTCACCCCTATTCTCAAAGGGGCTGTACAGCAGAGTGAATAGCCAAATGCTCGGCTCAGCATTCGGCTTGGCCATTTTGTTCGCTACCGCAGAGGTAGCTAACAGAATGAAATATGTTACTGTAAAAAAAGAACAAAAAAAAACAGTGCGGGGTCCCCCTCTCAAATCATACCAAACCCTTTAGGTCCTGTAGGAATGTTAGGTGGGACCCCGATGTAAAAAATAATTTTAAAAAATGCATGTGGTTCCCCTACAATTCATACTAGACCCTTGAGGTCTGGTAGGCATTTTAAGAGGGACCCCAATGTCCCAAAAAAGGGAAAAATCTCATACCACATCCTTAATCTGAGCAGTGGCCTGGCAGATCAGGAAAGGGGGGGGGGACAAGCGAGCGACCCACTCCCTGCTCCATACTAGGCCACATGCCCTAGGCAGGGGGGGCTCCCTGGAAAAGCACCTCATCCCCTTGGCGATGAGGACAATGCCTCTTCCCCACAACCCTGGCCCTCTGGTCATGGGGGTCTGCGGACTTGGGGGAGGGGGGTCATCTGCATCTATGTACCCCTTTTATAAAGGGGCACCCAGACACTCCCCCCCTTGTGAATGACTAAGGGGTAGTTATTACCCCTACCCTTTCACCAAAATGTTACGTAAGTAAAAACACAACACTGTGAAAAAATCCTTAAATTGAGCAAAAAACAAAAGACAGTTTTGTTCTTTATTTAAAAAAAAAAAAAGGGTCCAGCGATGCAATCCATCCATTGTCTGTTTAGCCGAAATAAAAAAAGTCCTGCTGACCCGATGGCTACAGCCAACATCCCTTTTGTGAAATGACAGGTCCGCCCGAATGTAAACAAATGAGCAGAGCGAGTCGAGACATCACAGCTCGTTCCGCACATTTGTTTTCATGCCATGACAGCTCACTGTCCTTCAATGACATGTAAACAAATGAGCGTCACAAATCCTGTGACGTTGCGAGAGGGGTGGGGGAGTGCTCACTCGTCCCCCCCCCCTTTCCTGCTCTGCCAGGTCACTACTCAGATTAAGGGTCTGGTATGCGTACAGCAGCCGGTTTCTGCAAACCGAATCGAGCCGAAGGATTAGCCGAACGTTTTGCTAGATCCTTCAGCAGCTTAGTGAATAACCCCCTTAGGGGCATTGTATGTTAATGGAAGAAGCTTAGTCTGTCCCTCAGTATGCCCCTCTGCTTTCACTTTCCAATTGCTCAGAATAGCCTGCAGTTTGCACAAAGGCCCTTAGCAAAGAAACATCTAAAATATATGAAATATATGAAATTTATATTTTTACGTATGCTGTGGGAATGGGTATATATAGCAAACATATGATAAGTGTTTTCTCAAATTTGACTGCAATAGTGAAAATACACTTCACGGATTTGTGTATTCTCAATGTTGCCCATTGGGCATGAAAATACCCTCTACTTGCTAAATGATGTTTTTGCATTTTTGCAGGCAGTGTCCAGCTACATATGCCTTTTTTAACAATAGATTATAAATGATCCTTGAAAAAGGACAGATAAGATTGGGCTCCCATAGAATTCAATCGCATTCATTTCAGTTTGTGGATTTTTTCTCTGGGTTTGCCGAACTTACCACAAATTGAAACTACACATTAATAGTTTGTATGGCAGTGGATATATGCAGATACCTCCTGTCTCATAACAAGTACACTTGTCTAGAAAGAAATATGAGGACTGTTATTGCTGGCCTGCTGGAAATATTGTTAGTTTAGGTGTGTGTGACTTTAATATGTCAATCCCAATCTCTCATTTGATAGAGTATATAGTAAAATGTATTGCAGACAGAGAGTTCCATGTTTACTGTAATCAGGGCTGGATTTCCTACAAGGCCAACCAAGGCCCGGCCTTGGGCCAGCAGGGACTAGAGGGGCAACAGGGGTGTGGAACTGATATCTCACGATGCCCGGACGGGTAGTTGTTTTCTACATTTAGCCCTGCTTTGTGCAAGCAGAGCTAAATGTACAGCAGTGAAGAAACTGCTTGTTTTGTACAAGTGATCTCAGCAACATTGTATGCAGCCTGCAGGTCTCCCATTCTCCATGGTGGGGGGGGGAGGGGGTTGGCAGGTAGGGGGGTGCGTTGAGGAACCTGGCCTTGGGGCAGCAGAGAGAGTAAATACAGCCCTGACTGTAATACTAGCAAAAGTGTTCCCATTTAGCTGTTCTGTTTGTTATGTTTTCCTAACCATCCTACTTGGTACATTGTACTGTACACAGGGCTAGATTTACCATAATAAGTGGCAAAGAAAAAGATGCAATTTGTCTCTGTTTAGTTAGGCCAAACATTTTTATTCCCATCATCAGTTGAAATACAGTCATCTCATATAAAAATAAATATATGGATCAGTGTCCTTAGTGCCAGGCACCCAGAGCACATTAAGAGAAGAAACACGTTTTTGCTTTAGGAGGAAATTCATTTGACCACTGCACTCTGTGCATTACTTACTCTTAGCTTCTGAACTCTGTGCCTTACTTGCTCTTGACCCCTGTGCTCTGTGCATTGTACGTTGCACCCTCTTGACCCTTGTGCTCTGTTCATTATGCACTCCTAAGCTCTAAAGTCTGTTCATTATGCACTCCTGACTCCTGTGCTTTGTAAATTACTGACCCCTGCACTCTGTTCATTATGTTACTCTGACTCCTGTACTCCATGTGTAATAATCTTGTGACCCCTGCACTCTGTTTATTATACACTCCTGACCTCTACCCTCTCTGCTTTATGCACTCTTGACCCCTGCACTCTGCTCATTACACACCCTTGACCCTTTTGCTCTGTGTGTTGCATACTCTTGACCCCTTCACTCTTTGCTATACATACTTACACTCCCTCTACCCCTCTACTTTGCACATTATGTACTTCTGTCATTGAACTCTGTGGTTTACATACTTCTGATCCATGCTTTCTGTGCTGTACATTCTCCTGACCTATATACTCTGTGTATTACATACTCCTGACTCCTGCATTCTGTGTATTATGTACACTGTGATTTGTGTATTACTGACCCTTGCAGTCTGTACCATACTCCTGACCCCTGCACTTTGTGTACTACATACTCGTGACCCTTCCACTCTGTGCACTCATACATTTAATTAAATTCTTTTTTAAGTTAGGTTTAGAAAAATTTTTAGTTCTCTGCCTATATTTCATGTGCTGAAAGGCATATACAATATTCTAAAAATTGCTAGACTCTTACTTGTGGTACAGTAATTAAAGCATATTTTGTGGGTACAAGGACTTTGCCATGTATACAGTGAGTAGATTTAAGTTTTATTTAACCATACCCCATTAAGCCCCTCCTACTTTTAGCACAATTTACTCACAGCCACCATTTGCAGAAGCTTGCAAAGTCCATGACTGTTTACTCTTTCTTACAATATTTTAAGCCAGGTTAGTACCAGTAAAATAAGAACATTCTTTGTGTAAAGAGATGATACTAACAATGTTGTTCATCTTCGGGCGGCAATAGTTGTAGGTCTGTAGGCTCCAGTGATGACAGGGTGTTCCTGACATATTCTGGACTTTCTCAAGACCAAGGTCTGACTTTTGTTGCCCCAAAATACAGCAAGTAACAAACAACCCAATAACCACCTATATAGAGCACTTTACATACTAAAAAAAATATATATCCCCCCCCCAAAAAAAAAAAATCAACATATATAAGAAATAGCAAATAGCAAAATATGTGAATGCTATATACAAATTCAAATAAAAGATGATGATTTATTATAAGACAAAATGTGATAACGCTTATCAGAGCAACCCTTATCACAATATGTTGAAAACCATGCCTTAAGCACTGTGCCTCATTACTTTGTAATTAACCTCATAGGACATCTTCTTAGTCTTTAATACAATATAAATCAATCAAGGAAAAGAGGAATCCAACCAATAATGTTTGTGCCATGGTTTCAAGCAAAATGTACCCTTTTTTTTTATTTTAAAGGAAGTCACTGATGGAAATAATACTCACTGTCAATATATACAGGGTTATTCACAAAGGGGTGAAGAATTTGGAGAAGGCAGGGGAAGGGAACAATCTAGGCCAACATAGCTGAGCTGGAAAGTGAGCTGAATTGGAATTTTTTTCCAAATCAGCTATTTTGGCCTAGATTGTTCACTTCGCCTGCCTTCTCCAAACTCTTCACCCTTTTGTGAATAACCCTGATATAGTTGTATTTATGTGGTGACTACAATATGGAGATTATAAATTCATAGATCTCTACAGCGACCAATTCCAAATTGGGTTCACAAACAGGGTACTTGCCCCTTAAACAGTTTATAAATGTTACAGTCCTTGTTTCTATAGTTGCCATGTAAACCTTTTGTCACTATATCCAAGTGTCAATATGTAAAACAGAAGTTAAATGGTAACTGCAGCGTGAAGATTGCTCATCTATCATCCAAAATTCAAGTACGTTTAGACCTGCTTTACACAGATTCACAGCCTAAACATATAGGGGTCTATTCACAAAGCTGCTGAAGGATCTAGCCGTAGCTTCGGCTGATCCTTCGGCTAGCTTTGGCCCCAGGACCCCTTAGGTTCAGTAGAACCGAAGGGCTGCTGTACGGGCTATTCAATATAGCCCTACAGCTCCCGAAGTCGGCCGAGCGGCTCAGTCGAGCCGAAGGCATATGCTTCGGCTTCACTGAGCCGAGGTGAAAGCCAAAGCTGGCCAAGCGGCCGGCCAACCTGCTTCTGACTGCTAGGCGGAGCCAGCCATCATCCCACGGCTGGCTTCGGCCACTTGCACAGACAGATAAGCGTCCCTGGTTACCAGGTAACCAGGGACACTGATCTCAAGACAGCCCCAACTCTCCCGGACGCTCTGGGAGTCTCCCACTATTAGATATCGGCTCTCGGCCGCCCGGGAGAGAAACACTTTCTCCCAGAAGTGCAGAAGGAGTTCTGCTGAGCATGTTCGGCCGACCCGAAGCCACACGAAGCAAGCCGATGTTCGGCTGATTTCAGCTGATATACGGCTGAAATCAGCCGTACAAGCCTGAATAGCCGAACAGCGTCTGGCTCACTTCACTTTGGGTCGGTTATTCACTCGGCTGCCTACAGCAGCTTAGTGAATAGACCCCATAGTTAATCTGCACGCCCCAGATTAAGCGATCCAAATCCCAACAGCCACTGGTATAAAGGGATAAGCAGCTTGTTCTCCAAAAGGTGTGTCAGTCCTGTAATTCATATTTCTGTGATAACTATATAACTCTTTACCTGTGTACCAAATAGTCATCTTACACTCAAATGAACTTTGGATACTCAAATATGCAAGCAAGATAACAGACACAGTCCACGGCTCTTTTTAATGTTGTTTAATCTCCACAAAAGATTTCCGCAATTACCACATAAGAACATGCAGCAGAATACTTATGACATAGGGTGGATGTATTTATCCAAAAGTGCAGGCACTCCTGTAAGACAGTGGATTCCTCAGCTAAAGGTGCATAGTGCTGGGGGAATTTGCTAGCTGCGTCAGAGGTGTGGCTGGTGTACTACAAAGATTTACTCCCTTATATGCAGCGTTTAGGCTGAAACAACAGGGTACCGCGCTGTTGGTACAGTCACCATCACCGGCGTCATAAATATATGGAACCTCCCACATAAGCACATTACACAAGCACACATCAAAAACACCCCCATATGTGCTTATGGCGCATGCACCGTGGTAGCCAAACCAGCACATGCGCAGATAGCCATATTGTCAATTAAAGCTCGTAGTCATGGGTTATCTGCTAGTAACCTCTATTTATAAAGAAAATACTTCCGGTACTCCTGATATAAAATACTGCCACCTTGTGTCCATTAGCAATATCTAGTCACATAAATGCTCTGATATGCACATGTTAATAAACCAAACTACTCATAAGGTCCAAGCAGTGGTCACAAAACCTTAAGGCCTGGTTCACATCTGTGCGTTCCTGGGACATGCATCCTGGGAACGTTCATTCGTGTGCTTTTGTGCACCGCGTTTGCAGTGCAGCCCCATTGATTTCAATGGGGTCATATTTCTGCAGCAAAAAGTCTCCTGCACATTTTTGTGCGGCGCGCAGGATGCATTTTTTCTGCCGTGTTTGTGCACGTTTGCACACATGGAAACATGGCAGAAAACCATGTGATTTGCCGGCCGTGTTTGGGGTGCCATTCGAAATAAATGGCACCGCACGCATGTTTCGCGTTTGTGCATGATTCTGCAAACTTTCTTAGAATGCCCAGGTGGGAATTTGGCCTAATACATTATACATCTGGTCACCTTCTCAACAACCCAACATCTTAACACATTAATCTATCCATTATGTTTAAAAATGTCTCATTACCAAGGATTTTAAATTAAAGGTGAGTGTACATTATACATGATCATAGATCCGTCTCCTAATGAGTCTGATAGTTTTCCCCACTTAGAAAGATTAACAGTGGCAGGTTAAGTTATAAATTAACCCTGTCGTGGTACAATCCACATAATCCTTAGAAATCAAAGTTCTACCCATAGATAGATGAAAACTAAACTACTTCCTTTTATTATGTAATTAAAGTAATCACAATTACCACATTGATTTACACCATTCTTCTTCTCCTTTTTCTGTTTCATAAACCCACATGTCACATCACTGTGTACCAAAAGATTCTTTAAAGAACATGCCTTACGGAATATAGAGTGTGAGTTAGTTGGAACTAATATCCTTACTAAGTCATCGTTTCATAGGAGGTACCAATATTTCCTACAGATATTTGGCACTTTGTACTTGAAATCTGTAAATTGTACACTGAATCTAGTATAACTTTCCGTTCACTTCCTTTTTCTCTCTTCTGATACAATAAAGTATCTCTGTCATTTTCCTTAGCTCCATAATAGGCTGAAGTTAACCATCTGTGCTTGTACCCACTATTGATGAATCTCCATGACTCAGATGGCTTCCCTGTCAAAATCCTGAATCCTCAAACAGCTCTCCCTAGCTTTCAGATACTGACTCAATGGGATAATCTTTTCCAATCTGTATGGTCAGGTCCAGAAAAGTGATCTATCATTATGTGCTTAAAGGGGAACTTTGAGGCAAGTGAAAATCACTCAGCATCATAGTTCTAACTGACCTGTGACAATTAAACTGTCACAGGTCGGCACAATAGATCGGAAACTGAGCGAACACATACCGAACACATCACTTCTCGATCCTGTCCCCGCAGAGAGCCGTGACTGTCACTCACGGCTCCCTGCAGGGATTCCCCCCTCTCCTGTCCGATCCTCCATCGCTGACTGGCAGAACGGATGGGGGAGGGGGCGGGTACATCTGGCTCTGCCTCTAGATAGGCAGAGCCAGCTGTCGCTCACGCAGCTGGGTGGATCCAGACAGTAATGTCGGGATCCGTCCCGGCTGCGGCGTCTCAGTATATAGCTCACGGTATACTGAGCTTTGGGTGACGGGAGGAGGCAAGTTTGTGTCCTCCCGTTACCCTTAGGAGAACTATGGGGAAAAGCCCTGACCCCATAGTTCTCCTTTAAGAAGTGCATCCTGTTTGAAACTGTGAAACATACATTATCTTGGTTGGATTCCTCCTTCCCTCATTTGATTTATATTGTAATAATAAAGACTATAAAGATGTTCTATGAGGTTTCAATGGAATGAGGCACCGCACATAGGAGATGATTCTAATACTTTACCATGGTTTTTCACATATTATGGTTAGTGTTGTAATGAATAAGTGCTATCAATTTTTATCTTATATAAAATTATCATCTTTTATTTGAATTTGTATATAGTAGTCACATCCTTTGTTATTTGTAATGTATGTTGATTTTTTGTAAAAAAATAATTTTTAGTATGTAGAGTCCACTATAGAGGTGGTTATTGGGCTGCTTAATATTCTGGACTTTCCACTCCATACACTGGTTGCATGTGATATTCTTTGAGCCACCCCACTCCATATACTGTGCTGTACACAACATGCATACATGTTGACAGTCCTACTCTATTTATTTTATTTCAGGTATTTATACAATTTACACAGTGCTTTACATATGACACATTCACAACAGTCCCAGCTCTGAAGGAGCTTACAATTTAAGATCCCTATCTCACATACATACAGAGCTGATTTAGACAAGAGCCAATTAACCTTCCAGCATGTCCTTTGGAGTGTGCCTGGAGGAAACCCACACCAGCAGAGGAGAACATGTAAACTCCTTAGTGTTCTGGCTGGGATTTAAACCAGGCACCCCCAGTGCTGTAAGGCAGATGTGCTAACCACTATGCCACTGCGCTGTCCCATCCCCAAATTACTGGATGTAAATTAATTACTCCTGACTCTGTATACTTTGATTGACATTACAACCTATTCTGTACACAGGAGTGCACCACTCTACTCTACCGTGCATTATATACTGTAGAATGTTAATCATCACTGTATTGTCATACAATTTTTTTTGGTCCAGATTTTATTTATATCACAAGGACTTCTGAATTCCACCCCATACAGTGAACAGGCACAAGATAAACCTACACCAAAAACACACACAAGAGGCAGTAGACCTGTGGGCATTGAAAAGACAGGACACATTATACAGGTATGCTGTGTCTATCTATGCAAAAGAAAAGGATGCTGCATAATTGAATGGTAAATGTATACAATAAATTTATTCTCTGCTTCAATGCAAAGAAAGGTGCATGGGGGCATAGGTAAGGACACTGAACTTATGTATCGACCCAGTCATCTTACATATCAAATAAAGGATGAAGTCAATATTTTGCTACACAACCATCTTTTATTTTTCCAAGTAACTGAAGAAATTGAAAATTATACAAATATCAGTAAATAGAGCAGCAGGGATGTAAAATAGTTCTAGAGTAATCTTGTAGACTGTACCTGCAAAATAAAAAAGAAGAATCAAAATTTGTGAAATTATATAACTGTGAAAAATATTTGGATTCTTAAGTATTGAAATGTACATCTACTCAATTAAGGGTTGGTGTTTTCTTGGTTGTTTCATTTGAAAGCTGAAACCTGGTTGGTTGACTAGCACGTGTTTCACTTTTCTGACAGTAGTTGTGAATCAGCCCCCTTTAAATTGAAACATGAACTCTACAGATGTAGACCTGTAAATCAGGCCATTCAAGTAAGTGTTTTTAACATAATGCACTCATCAAACCAAAGTGGAAGTTCTTTTTTTAGAGAACCTCTAAACATAATTTACATTAGAAGACTTAAAAGTCTTTTACATAAACCAGAACAAGTTCTTATTACAATTTTAAATGATAACAACAGATACACACTCCAAAAGTATGCACTTTAGGAATACATTCTAAAAGCAAAAACTGATAAAAACAAGTACACTAGAAAGGGACCCTTCCCTGCTCCACCCAAAACAAATTGTTTTTAGAATTCTTCAACACTATAGAAGTGATTGTTCAAAATGTTGGTCATACTCACTAATTATGCTGAATTTGCTTTCAGTTGTGAACAATATTGAATTTACTATGGCTTCTGTGCCAGATTTGCAGTGATGGTTGAGACAAATTTCTGAAATACACAGTTTAACAATAGTTAACAATAATAGTAATCTATTCAATACATACACATTTCTACATGTTTATCCCTTTAAAACCCATAAAAGTACAGAAAAATACCTGTTGATCTGTCAGAAATTCAGCGTTGTCCTAATCTTCTGACAACACAGTGGCTGTGCTGCTCTGAAATCTCAAGCAGCATTGCCTCTGTAGACTACAAAAATCCACCTAAACCCATCCCTCTCTGTCCCTCTTCACATGCATATACTGGTTCCTTTCCCAAGAAAACAATGCTGCTGCCTTGACTCCCAAGAGTTTGCCTACATACTGGTTCTGATTTTCTGAAGGAGTTGAGAATCTACACACAATAAATTGTGTGAACACTTACTTAAATTATCTAATAATGTGAAAAGCAAATTACTGTTTGCTTATTGAAGTGACTATACACACAATTTATTGTGTGAAGATTCTCAATTCCTTTAGTAAATCAGCCTCACTGTGTGTATAAAAATGCAGTTCTGTGGATGTACCTGTGGCATTGGGAACGGTTCTCCACACAGCTGCCTCAACTAGTAATAAAAGCTGTTTCAAGAACAATTTTTACTCACAGAAAAAAAGCCCGGTCGTACACCACAAGCTTCACTGAAAAGTTTATTGTAGCACACAGGTACACATTGTCCCAATGTGGATCCTCTTCATTCTGACATGTTCTCTATGCATGTTCTCTATGACTAAGCCCATTATTGACTGAAACATTTCAAAATGAAGAGGATCCATGGCAGGATGATGGTTACCTGTGTGCTACAATAAAGTTTTCAGCAAAACTTGTGGTGTGTGACTGGACTTTTTTTCTGTGAGTAACTGCTGATACTGGAGCAAGACTGGCTCAGCCGGTGTGTGCATCCACCATTCTCTCTGGTGAAGCTGTGAAGGAGCGGTGATATTGGGCTATGGAAGTTTGTTTCAAGCAAAAAAAAAAATTTAATTCTGGGACATGATCCAGATAGAGTTCTATAGGACATGCCTTAATTGTTTAACATAATTTATGATGAAAGCAATCTGGCAAATAAATTATATATTAGGTCTTTAAAGGTATTATACAGTAATCTCTCTTGTAATATTTTACCAACTAGGTCACATTATGGAATCATTTTATGATGGTTTTCTTTCAGTTAAAGAAATTTCATACATCCAACCAGTTGCACCTCACCCAAACAGAGGCAGTTTTTGGTCCAAAAAACCCAAATTGAAGCACTGTGGTAAACACCTATAAAGTAGTTAATGCTGTTGTTTTTTTCTTACCAGAACTTTGTCTAAGTCTGTAATAACTCCGACCTATAAATAATGAAACTCAATTCAGTGTAAGCAGATCAAATGTAATATATATACAGACTTTTTTTTTTAAATGTTTAGCACATGAATACATTTATCATTTATAAATAAAGTGATATCAATTAGCCACTAAGCTGGGTTGCAGCTCACTGTGTTGTGGAGCTGCCAGCTGGCTCAGTGTGTTACAAACTGATACAAAGGGGGTGATTTACGAACCTAAACACACGCACGCACCAGGTGCATGTGCATTTTTACACAGCAAAACGTATTTATCAACCAAACACGAGAAACGTGTCACATTTTCATGCCATTATGGCGCGTTTTTATGTATTTACGTACGTGCGCGTCATGTTGCATGCGCCATAGGCTACACGCCGCTCTTATAGCGGCATGCAAGTCTCTAAAAGCATATTTCCACTAATGCCATATATGGAAAAATCATGCACATGATGCATATATAATGCTGCTTCACAGTTTAGACAAAAATGGTTAGCTCATGCATTTACATTCCTGCATTCATCAACGCAAGCAACACAACGTAGAGCTAATTTACACAACATCACCTTGCAATTCATGCAGGGCTTTGCAGGCCTTTGCACAACACACCTGCTGGGTGTGTACACACTACAAAGGTGTCTAGATTCCACCAATAGATCATGCTGGGAGGGAACACACTACAGAGGTGTATACTTGTTCGTGGCGTGTTTATAAGGTTAATAAATCAACCCCAAAGTATCAAAGAATACTGTATTCTCCTCAGAGAGTACAAAGCCCCTGTAAATAAAAAGAGACCCCTTAATGTCCCTTGGTAAGAAAAATAATACAATTTAAAAATAATAAAACAGTTTTGTTTTTTTTATTTAAAGAAAGAGAAAAAGGTTATAAAAAAGTAAAAAAATGTTGTTTAATAAAAAAAATAATAAGACAATTCACTCCTTGTATGTTGTGACCTATAACTCCCCATAAAAATTGAAATCCCGGACACAATTTAAGGCCATTTTGTTCTTTAAAAAATGGTATATAATATGTGTGCAATGAATGAGGACAATGGAATTTATGGTTAAACAAACTCATAGCACATTGGCAAAATTGCTATGGTCCCCAGGAACGAAAACATTTTCTGAAGTCATGTCATTAAGGGGTTAAACGTTCGTATGCAAAACAAAAACTGGTCAACTCCAAGTACAATACAATGGAGTTGACCAAAAACATTATAATTTCACTATAAAGCAACCTTTTGCTTTCCAATATTTACATACGCTGCTGTCAAATGTGAGTTATTCAGCTTAAAAATTCTCTAGTGCATAATTACTGAAGAAAACCTCTGCTCCTTTCATGTTGTCTCCTAGAAAGGGTGAATCCTGGCTTTTAATCACATTGAATATGTCTAAGACATCACTGCCCTTCTTGAAACAGTCATGCACAACAGCTCTCTGCAGGGCAGTAGACATACATATGTGAGCAGGTGAGTGGTTAGAGATGAAGATGAGGGATGATGAGGGAGTAAACTTAGGAGACCAAGGCTCCTAGGTTGATTTCATACAAGTAAAAATACAATTTCCCTTATCTTAGTTGTTACATTAAAGTGACACTAAACTCAGGTGTTAAATCTTTAAAAAAGATGATTCAAGTACCTTAACTATTAACAAAAATATATCTTATTTGTGTACCACTCAGCGGTAGATCCTCAAATCATCTCTGAATTGGTGCTGACAATGTCCTTCCTTCTGCAGGGTGGCTACTTTTGTTCCCCATGGTACCTGTGTGTATTGTAAAGTAGCCACCACTCCAAGCTCACTCCCAGGATGGACTACAATCTCACGTTTAGTTTACTAATTTGTATTGAGATTGTAGTCCATCACGGAAGTGAGCTTGGAGCGGTGACTACTTTACAACACATACAAGGATCATGGGGAACAAATGTAGCAGAGCAAAGCATTCATAAATTATTTGAAGATCTACAGCTGAGCTATACACAGATAAGATACATTTTTGTTAATAGTTAACGTATTTGAATTTATTTTTAAGATTTAACTCCTGAGTTTAGTGTTACTTTAATGCAGCTGCAGATCTTCTTACCCGGTAAAGCTTTAGCATAGCTTTCCATAGTATGCAATATATTAAAACTAGAAGTTGTCTGGGTGTTGTTAAAAAGAATGTATAAAATATATAGGAACCTGTGATATAGTTATAGGAAATGTAGCAAACTTTCTTACCATTATTTCACAGGAGACCTCTCTGATGTCAGTGTTCAGGGGCTGGTCATTCTATTTGTAAGAAAAGGAAAAATTTGACTATCCTGGTATATTGCATAGAAAAGAAAATCAAACTGAGCAGAATTATCCTTCTCTATATAATGTAAAGCTGACCACACATATTACAATGTTTTTACAATTACCATTGACAGTGTATTACAAGGGCCTACCTCAACAATCCACTTAATGAAAATACAACGAGGATCTTGCATTTAATAGTTGTTGACAAATCTAAAGAGATTGTAACATGCCTGGGCTTAATAAAAATAACATAATGTGAGTTTAAGCATGAGAACTGTGTTGTGTCCACAGTTCATTCAATTGATGCTTCTGTCTAAAAAAGGCGGGTATGCAAGCACAATTACTGATGACTTTTTTCAAATAATTTTATATACTGATTCAAGGAAATATAACTATGGGTCATGGATATAGTTAATTTAAACAACTTTAAACTTACCAAGATATCATCCAAGAAAGGAATGTCATCCTGCAAAAAAAATATTACTATTAATCCATCCAAAGTGGTGTCATTATATAATACTATCTTTTGAATAAAAGTATAAATGTTGAAAGTGTTTACATTTAAAATGGAATACCAGCCCAAATATTTCAGGATGAAAACACAAATGATGTTGTCAACTTGTGTTTAATCATTGCTAGTCAAAAGAAATGTGGATAGATATACATATATCTCATTTATACAGGTTTTTGTTTCATACCCCTGCCAGGTAATGATGACTGCAACCCTCTATTATCGATGGTTAGGTCACCTATTATTACATTTAAAACACCTGTTTATTTACTATTCCTTATGTATAGTTGCTTTTATATGTGTCTTTTGGTAAATAGTATCTCCCATCACCGTCTAACTGATTGCTGAATTAAATGCCCTTTTTACTCACCTAAAGCTGTGGTCATGTGATGCTCCAGTCTTGAGTCGGCTTTCATAGGCAAATTTTTAGTGTTGTATTAGTAGGCCCCCACATCCCAAAATGTGCTGGCAAGGGACCAGAACAACAGACCTAGGTGAGTATATCTTGCTTTCCAAAGTAAGAGAAAAAAAGTCAGGATGGGTTAGAGGGGAGTTGGAGAAGGGTCAATGTTTGCCCTGAGATTAGTTTTAAAATGTCAGTACAGGCACCCAAGAGAGCCAGCATATCTTCTTAACTTATGAATGTGAGGGGTGGCCACAATTACCAAGCATGAGGAGTGAGTGTTTAAAGGGACAGGCTAAACACTCACTTTTTCATGGAAATCAGTATTTGCTGTTTAGTTTGTCCGAGGTTTTGGGGGTCCCAAGGCATGCTGGAAGGTTATGAAGGAGATGTGCAAGGATTGCTGGTTGTCTGCACCTATGCTGATAGGTTGCCCATTTTTTTCCAACACAGCAGGGAAGCCATTTCAATGAAATGCAGATTTCAGGGCCAATCATGAAACAATTATTAGTAATTATATGCAAGTTGTGTAGCACAGGGTTAACAGCGTTATGACCTACTACTGAGTCCTTTGCCTTTGAGGGTCCAGCTCTGACCCTCCTGATTCATTTCCCTCATTCAACAATAATGTCATATGTTTTGTATTTTTACATTACAGGGAAGAACATTTGTTGTGTATAATGAACAAAGGTACATACCAGGATTTTCATCACTTTTGCAATAATGCTGTCCTATAATGTATAACAGAGACATAGTAAAGCCATTATAGATCAAAATAGGGTGTTCCCCACAGAGAAATAGTAAACAAGGTAGCATCTACTCTTTTATGTAAAGAAATGTGACATTCCACAACATCACAATGAATGTATAATTTGATCCCTTAACAAACAACCAACATGTGATGAGAGAAATATGATGAATGCTGTTGCAGCTGTGTCCATCTGAAAATGCTAGTTGCCTGGCAATGACTTTACTACTGTTTGAACTAAAACCAAACAAGAGCACAGATCAGCTGGTTTGACATTAGTCTAACTTTACGTGCCAAGTTGTTGTTGTGGGTTGATTTACTAAAGGAGTAGAGTCTGTTCACTGTGCAATATGGTTGTTAATTTATCTTAGTAGATGAGGAGAAGCTGTGCTCTCTTTGAATAATCATTCAAGTAACCGTTAAAATTCCAAAAAAGAATGAAGTCAGTATAACTTCACCTTGTTCATCAGGTTAATTGAACATTTATTAGTGAACAGCCTTACTCCGTTCATTAATTAACCCCAGTGACTCACTGTACTAAATCCAGTGATAACCAGGCAATTAGAATTTTCTGAATGATGTCAGCATTGGCAGCATATATTGTATGTTCACTACTGGTTTCCTTTCTACTGATAACATTATACTGACGTACAACTTCTATTACCGTTTTGTATGTCTGAATAAGCCATTAGTTGGATATAAGACAAATGCCGATGTGCTTCAGCAGGCCTGTTATCAGCCCAAACATATCAAACGTATTTCTTAGAACTTGGCTTGACAAATAGCCAATGGATGAGTCCACTTTCTGCAAACGTATAATTATTTATGAATGTGTCATGATTATTTTTCATGTGGTTATAGCATATCTAAACTCAAAACAAAAATGTTTATACAATGCAGCCTACCAGTTTCATGTGGTGTCACTAGTTTTCTTTTTTTTCAGGCCTCTAGTCCTTAATTTTCACCTGGTGATCCTGCCAGTAACACACTTCCTATCCTAGGATGACCACACTCTCTCACTGTACTGTATCTATGGAAAAGCAGCGTTTTCATTCTATGCTTCTCTCCTGATTTAGACTACAAACATGTCCCCCTTCTCTCATCGCCATCTTACATAGAGGGCAGTTGTTTTGTAGTTCACAGAAGATAGCTGGGAAGGCGGACAACATTGTTTGAGATTTCAAATCTCAGGATTAACAGGAATTTTCTGTACCTGCAGAAAATGTACTTATGTTAGAAAAAAATTATAATAATAATGCAGCCACCACATCTAAGAACTGGCACTATATTTTTTCCCCATGGGTTTAGATACACTTTAACTGTGGATTTATTTTGTGTTTTTTCTAAGAGTTAGGTGAGAACATTTAGGTTGAAAGTGGCTGACTGTCTTGATATGTGTCAAAGTTCAGAAGGACGGATGCAAAATCTCATTATAAGTAATAACATTGTACAGCAATGATGATACATTTAAACATGCAAAGTTATATAGAAATATATTATAAAATCCCTTACCACAAATCCAAACAAGACATTTGCAACCTGATCTCCAATCTGTTCTGCATCTTGAAGGGTGATGGTCTGTAAAATAAACAACATAAAACATGCGTTTGAAACAATCCGTTTCATATAAATAGAATCTCTTTTTGATTAAAGCTGAATGATCATGTTTTAATTTCAGTGAGGTTAAGTCAATAGAAAAAAAAAGCAGTCTAGACATCTTCAAGGTAGACAATTAAATAAAGTTGATTTACTAAAGGAGCAGAGCATGTTCACTTTGCAAAATATTTTCACTTAGCTTGGTTCAATTTGCAAAAAATGCAGAATCAAATGCAAGGGCAATTAGAATTTTTTTTTTTAAATAATTGGATGATAGAAGTCAGCAGAGCTTTACTTTAATCATTATGCTAAGTGAAAACTCCCTAGCCAAGTGAGAATTATCTTGCAAAGTGGAAATTCACTAGCCTAGATGCCTAGATGCCTTTAGTAGTTAACCCTAATGTAGTATAACTTAAGCTTAGCTTTTAGACAGGCTGACAGAAGGATCAAATGACTCCTTATGGTGTAAATGACCTTTTTTTCCCCACTCATGGCACCCTTTAAAAGTATGCAAAATCTCGAGGCACCCAAGTCTAAAATGAAAAAAAAAATGTAAATAATGTAAATCTAAAAATGAAAATAAAAATGACATGTGGCTCCCCAAAAGCTATTCCAGACTCTTATCCCAGATAGGATATGGTATGGATTTTAAGAGGTGATGCTAGGCAAAAAAAAAATATCTGAGTTCCCTCTAGAGTTCCCCCCATCACATCAGATTCCCTCTTTCAAATCAGGGCCCCTCTTCACATAAGGCATCCTCTTTCACATCAGAATACCCCCATTAAAAGACTCCTTCACAATAGGAGCACCCTCCAATCATATCAGAGTCACTCTTTCACATCAGAAGGCCTCTTTTACATCATGACATCAACACCAGAGTCCCCATTCACATCAGATTCCTCCCTTCAAATTAGGAGCCCCCCTTTCACATCAGAGTCCCCCCTTCATATCAGACTCCTCAGCCTCTTCTTTACATTAGAGTTCTACCATCATCAGAGCATGGGCTGTGGCAGCATGGCAGAGAGTGGGAGGCAGAAAAGGCCAGGATGGAGGCACATTTCCAACCACTACTGAATGGATTACACCCATTCGGGATTAGTGTCATTCTGCTAATTTCATGGAAATGCATGGTACTGTGCAAAAATTAGGAGGCACCCCTGAACAAGCCAGAAGGCACACCAGGGTGCCACAGCACCCTGGTTGAGAAAGGCTGGTGTAAGCAACACAGGTGGCACATTGGAGACTGTAATAACAATCCATTGCATATAACTTGAGCATTGTATGTTCAAGTGATAACCCCTACTAGGGATGCACCAAAACATTTTTTTTCGGTATCGAGTACGATGAGTCACTATATTTTTTTTGAAACTCGCCAATACGAAATACCGATACCGGAAGTCTCATTAAGGAAGCCAGGTGGTGTATAATGACTCGCCACCTGGCTTTCCGATTAGCGAGGTAGCTGTCTTCATGCTCCTTCATCACCAGGTGATGAGAAAGTATGGAGCAGGCTTTCTGGCCAATCACGAAGCTGGGCGCCGAGTAATGACACATTGTCCAGCTTCCTGATTAGTCAAGAAGCTGGCCAATCAGGAAGACGGACAATCCGTCATTACACAGTGCCCCGGCTTCCTGATTGGCCAGGAAGCGTGTAATGACTCGCTGCCCGACTTCCTGATACCGGAAGCTCAAGTATCGGGCCAGGCATCGGAGCCTTTGGGTGTGTACGAGTACTCGCCTAAATACTCACCATCAGCACCAATACTGATACTAGTATCGGTATCGGTGCATTGCTAATCCCTACTACATTACTTTTTATCATTTAGATAGTAGGATGCTTTTTGTTCCACACTTTTATTCACAATTATTAAGGAGGCATTGCTGTAATTTATGGCAGTTAAATGAAAGGGTTTTTTTTATTCTTTTATGTCCCCTCACCATAGCTTGATTGATTACATAAGATGGTATAATGGTGGCTTCTATGTATCAGTTCAAATATAAATATATTAAAAATGTCATTACCACATGTGTGCCAAGAATATTGTCAATGGTGCATCCAACTTTTTCCTAATAAAGAAAGTGGCAAAATTAATAAACTTTTATAAAAATACATAGTTCAAAATCATATGCTTTGGGATTAAGGTTAAAAACTAAAAATAAACCATGGTTCAGCAATTCAATATAGCTTAAAAAAACCTGTAACTCTCAATTCTATTTTGCAAGAACTTATACTGTCAGGAAAGCCATCCTGTACAATATATCCTCAGTATTTAACAATGTGATAAACCCAAATGTTAAAGTATGCACTTCTCCTGTCCATCCTCAAAAGCTTTCCATTTTGAAGGTTGACATGTCTTTTTCGGCTCGTGACTTTGGACTAGTGACATACATAAATACACCATTATTTTCAGAAACACGAGCAAACAATAACAAATAAACAATCATTCAAATAGTGACTGCAGCCAATTAGTTGCAGTCATTACTCTTATCTGTGCCCTGGAAACTATCCATCTCTGTTCCTTAGCACTTCTGTAACTGTAACATGGACTCCGAGAACAATAATACTGGTTGGCTGCTTATTAACCCCTTCGTGACGGGAGACGTACAGTGTACGTCCCGTCACAAAGTGGCTATATGACTGGCCACGTACACTGTACGTGCCGAGTTATATTAGCCTCTGTAATGCCGGTAACTGCTGATAGATGTTAATAATAGTGATATGTTTCTGTTGTTAAACTCTAGATCCATCATGAAAATGCTAGTTTTGAGGCTGTCACAATGGCTTCCCTGACTTGGAACAAGCCTGCAGATTAGATATGCTAACTTTTTTTGCAGCTTTCACCTTTCAAATTTGTCTTGGTCACTAGAGCATTGATGGAAAATACAAACTGTTACTGTTGTCATTACATCAGGAAGTTAGGTGGAATCGTCTAATTGAAACACCTACTCTGGTGACAACTGAAGACATTTTTCCTAATTTTGAAGAATTGTTTTCCTAATTTATAGGATATAGACAGCAAAACAAATGTTTTTGAAGTGGCGTTAAACAAACCCCACTCAATTAACATGAAAATGGTTTGACTTTAGCTGTTATTTAAGATTAAATGTACACTACCAAGGGATGGTTGTTAAATACCAGCCTCTACAAAAGCGACACATACTAACACCTTGAGATTCACTGTTATAGACCAGTAAAATACAGAACATCCTTGCTAATGTGATCAACAGAATTGACAGTAAAGGTGTTATTCAATGCAGCAACGGATTCTTATAAATGTTACGTTTTTATGTATTTCTTTGTTCAGTACAGTTCTGAAAAGGAAAAAATAAGCACCATAGTTGTTTACTTACCAGAAGAGTATTTACTTTCTGAAGGAAGTTTTCAAACAGTAGAGCATTTTGTTGTGCCTAAAAAAAGCCATTTATGTTATTAAACCTTAATATCTAAAGATTTTAAGTTATAAGTAATATGACTTTGAGAGCATTTATAGCTAGTAGTAGTTAGTCACATTCAAATTCTGTAGACCTGTTCTATAAAGTTAAAGATGTTTCATTGCTTATACATCTATATGTTTTCCTTAGTTCTATTTCATGTCCGGACACCGATTAGAACAGGGGAGGCTACTTGAATGAATGGTGAAACATCTTAATTATTACAGAACAAGTCCAGTTAAATGTGACAAACTGCTACTAGCTATACCATGATCTGAACAAATAAAAACCTTCACAGACTTTTATAACTATTTAGCACTATAGTTTTGGGCTTTTAGCTGATCCAAAAAATGTAGATTGACCAAATTAAACAATGGTAATCAATATGGTAAACTCACAACTGGAGGTGCTAATTTTAAATTTCAACTCAGACACTTCATATCAATACTCCTGTTTAAAACAAAGAAATGCCAGGTAAGGTTTAAATTCTATTTTTTTTTCAATTCTAACCCACATTTTATTTATTTATTACAGGTATTTATATAGCCCTGAGAATTTTACACAGCGCTTTACATAATTTCACATCCACATCAGTCCCTTACAATCTGAGCTTACAATTGTAAGGAGCTTACAATCTGAGGTCCCTATCTCACATGCATACACACAGGGCTGATTTAGACAGGAGCCAATTAACCTACCCTTGGAGTTTGGGAAGCAACCAGAGTACCCAGACCCACGCAAGCACAGGGAGGACAATGCAAACTCATTGCAGATAATGTCCTGCTAACTACTATGCCACTGCACCACTTATTTTGTAAAATTATCTCAATTTTGTTCATTTATTCTTTTAAAATTTATGATTTTAGCATTAACAGCAGTAACATTTTATTTGAAATTGTGCTCTAGTCTTAGAAGCATTAAATTCATCAGACATGTTTAGGAATTAAACGCAATATTAGAGATTTGATAGATTTCTATGTCACAAACTAGTGGCGGCAACTACCAGAAACATAATATTATTGTTCAAAAATGGACAAGCGCTGTAATCCAAAACAACTACTTATACAAACTAACAGTGAAAAATATATATCCGTGAATAAATGTCAGTATTGAATCCTCTAACAATCTTTGCAAGTCAGAGCAATTGTAACAAAAATCCTATGTCAGCCTTCCAAAGTGTCCATTAATAGTAATTTTGTTACAATTGCTTTGACTTGCAAAAGGTGTTGTTAGAGGATTGAATATTGACATTTATTCACGGATATATATTTTTCACTCTTAGTTTGTATAAGTAGTTTGTTTTGGGTTACAGCACTGCTCCATTTTTAGAATATATCAGTGCAGGTTCATGCAGCCAATTTCAGTGAGTAGCTGTGATTAAAACACCCAGTAATTAAGGACTATTGAGCGTAGAAGCTTTTATATATGGGTCTAATCACTAAGCTGCCGCAGGCAGCCGAGTGAATGACCGACCTGAAGTGAAGTGAGCCGAACGCTGTTCGACTATTCACTTCAGGTTTGTACGGCTGATTTCAGCCATATGTTGGCTGAAATCAGCCATACATCGGGTGGCTTCGGGTCGGCCAAACATGCTCAGCATGTTCGGCCGACTCGAAGTGCAGAAGGAGTTCGATTTAGCCGATCCAACATCTGGATCGGCTAAGCCGAACCTCCGGCAGGCTACTCGCTGCTGTTCGGTCTATTCTTATAGATGCCGAACAGCAGTGAGTAAATAGCCGAATGCCGCTGAGCGGCAATCGGCTCGGCTGTTCTGCTCGGTACCTCTGTGGTACTGAGCAGAACAGAAAAATAGTTAAACAAGTAGAAAAACAATAGAAAACGATTGTGCAGAGCTAGCAGTGACAGCTAGCTCCGCCCAACTATTGTATTCTATTAGTTCTGCTGCCTTCAAAAAAAATAAAAAAAAATGATGGAGAACTGCAGGTCCCCTCTGCTGATTGACAGCAGCAGTGGGCGGGTGCAAAAGCTAGTTTGCTATTGGCTATTGCAAAGTGAAATAGCCAATAAGAATCTAGCAATGCATTCCTATGGTTACATTTTGTTTTATTATTCTGATGGCAGCCAACGGCTCCATATCAGAATAAAAAAAAAAGGAAAAGCAGTGTTTCTCTCCTGGGCGGACGGGAGCGGGAGACTCCCGGAGCAACCGGGAGAGTTGGGCTGTCTGGAGATCAGTGTCCCTGGTTAGCTGGTAAGCAGGGACGTTGATCTCTCTGCAAGTGGCCGGCGCCAGCCGTAAGATCACTGCTGGCTCCGCCCAGCTGTCAGAAGCTCGGCCAGCTTCGGCTTTCACCTCGGCTCGGTTGAGCTGAAGCATATGCCTTCGGCTTGACTGAGCCGCTCGGCCGACTTCGGGAGCTGTACGGGCTATGGTGAATAGCCCGTACAGCAGCCCTTCAGTTCTACTGAACCGAAGGGGTCCTGGGGCCGGAGCTAGCCGCAGGATCAGCCGAAGCTACAACTAGATCCTTTGGCTGCTTCGTGCATAGACCCCATAATAATATTATTATTACTACTACTACTAATATTTTATTATTGTTTGTTGTTAAATATATAGTTTTATTTGTTTCCTGGTCCTCAAGTATTCCTTGTTCTTACTGATTGTTATGGCTAAACATATACCATTTTACTGTTAATATATAGACATCATTACATACTGATGAAAAAGCTATTTTTATTACAGTTCACTATCTATATTTTTCATATTTGATTACTTAGAGATAAGTAAATATTAATACAATGTGCCTCAATGAGTCATGTTATTATTTCTTTATCTGCAGCAGCTTGTGTTGCTGCATATACATTATGAGGAACTTAAACACGAGTAGTCAAGTTTCATTTGTAGGAAATATTTGTATACTTTGGTATTATTATTAATATTATCTATGTTTACCTTAGCTGTTTTGTAATCACAGAGCAGAGTTGCCACACTTTGAAGAAGAGCTGGGGCGTCTTCCTGTGAATAGAAAATATCAAACAACACATTTTATTAAGTTGTAAATCTATGAGATGTCTAAAACAATGGCAAACATTGTAAATGATTTCTGTGGGAGGTCTATGAAACTGGAAAACAATATGACAGCATGCATAAAGTACCTTGTGGTTAAAGACTGGTTTATCATAAACCGTCTACAATGTATGAATACACAGCTTGAGTTGTCCTTATTGTCAATGCTTTGGAGAGCATTGCAAATATTTACTAATATTACCTTAAATAGAAGTTCAAGGCAGTTATACTGTGAGACTGATGCTGCATCTGTAAAACACAATAAACATGGACAATGAAACAGGAAACATAAAACAGGATCTTTTTGTTCTTCAAAATATTTATTTCATGTCTATGTCTATTGTTACTTGAATCTCTTAATTTACTAGTTTTTCTAGCAACATATTTACCTTATAACAACCTTGTATTTTCTTAGGATACAAATACTCTGGATTCTACATAACCAATAGCTGATCATGATGTACAAGAAAGCAAAGTTCAACCCATTAACGACTACCAAAGTGTGTAACCTCACATAACTGATAAAGTGCATGGAAGGCTAACTAACAGACATGCATGCAGCCCTGGGAAACAGGAGGAGAACCTGTAAATGCCGATCAACAAAGGAACACAAAGGGCACAACAACAACAATGGAGCACTGGCTAATTGGACAAAATATAGCAGAGAATCAATGTAATGGCACTTACATGTGGATACAGGGATCAGGAGAAGGGCGGCCTGTGTGGAGGATCGGGACACTCGTGGTGTATGCCCGAATCTGGCTGGTGTGCTGCCTGGGGAAGTTCGTCCACAGGGGGGAGGAAGGCTGTGAACGGGGAGAGGGGACTCTGTCCGTGGTGCCGCTGAAAGAATGCGGGCTCTGGGCGGTGTGGGGGAGAACCAGGGGAGACCCAGCAGTGCCCCAGTGTATACTAAGCTTCCAAATACATGCCCATGTCCAGCAGCCCCGTTCCTAATGTCAAACCGCGGGAGTGCCGCTTACTACCATTAGCTCTGCCCACCTGTCACTTTTTAAAACCGGCAGATTCCCGCCACCGCCTTTTTGTTCCACTCGAGCTTGAAAAAGAGGTAATACCTTGAAACGCTTCGCTCTTCTCTCCCTAAATTATCTCCATCCCATCACTGATCCGATCACCTGGCGCCTGTCAGCCACTTCCGCATACCGACTCCCGTACACTGTTCTAATCAGACCTGACAGAGACCGAGCACCAATACCTATAGCCGCGGCCACAGCAGCCCAGTCTGCACCCGACACCATTGGGTCTCCCCTGGTTCACACCAGCCAGATTCGGGCATACACCACGAGTGTCCCGATCCTCCACACAGGCCGCCCATCTCCTGATCCCTGGATCCACATGTACGTGCCATTACATTGACTCTCTGCTATATTTTGTCCAATTAGCCAGTGCTCCATTGTTGTTGTTGCGCACTTTGTGTTCCTTTGTTGAAAAGATGACACATTTTTACCTGCAAACATGTCAATATTTGAAAGTTTTAGACATTATATTAGGTAAACTGCAATAATAGTTGAAAATCTGAACTCACACATATGCAATTATATGCATACATAACAAAGTGAACATATCTGTAATACGTGTTTGTGTTTTACTCTGTAACTTTGCAAGCTGTAAGAGTATATAATATATTGTGATTACTTAAATAATGTTTTATCTAGGGATACTTTTAAGCATGTTTTCAAGATGTTTTTTCTTCATATTTAAAACCTTAAAAAGTAAACTTTCTTACCAAAAGAGCTAGCAAGAGCTGCAAGTAAAAACACAACGGCTATCTTCATTTTGATGGTGCAACAGTCTCACACTCCGATCTGAGCTGAAATATGCAAGATGATAATGTAAGGCTCCCTGGCTGTATTTATAAGGTGCAAAGGCACAAAGGGCATCCTGGCTATTACTGTGCCAGTTTGTAAGTGCTGTATAAAACAAACATATGGCTTTGTCTATCTCCTTAGTGTGTGGTTTGCTTTTGATAAGTCTGAGTCTTGCACTACAGTTAACATGCTGGGAGAATATGTTTTATGTTGATTTTAATTTGTAAATCTTTTACTTCCCAAGGTTATTTACTGATAACACGAATATAGTTCTGATTATCTCTGTACAATAGATTTGACGCTTATTTTTTTCCTTTTACAGAAACTGGAAATAATGTTGACATGGACACAAATGTATAGTATGTGCTATCTCCACATCTTAGAAGATATACTATGTGGAACCTTACAATAAATTCTGCTGGAATATTGAAATAAGTCATATTGATATTATATTATATGTTCATATCCATATTAAGAAAAAGAAACGGCAATATTTGACCATCAATACCAGCACTTTGCCCAGAGAAGCACTACTATTTATCTGGACCTAGTAACTAGGAGGATGTAAGTAGACATGTAAGCCAGTAAAAAACGTGTTTTGTTTCATTATTTCGATTTGAGTCTGAAAGTCACTTTGTTTCATTATTTTCGAATTTGGACAGAACAAATCCAAATTTTCATTTTAATTTTACATGAGTTCAACAATAATTACATAAAAACGTTTGTTGCAGAAAAGACACTAAATATCTACTTTTTTCTTTTTTACTTTTGACAGTCCACAGTAACCAGGTCTGGTAAGAATTTTAGGGGAGACCCTTCATCCGAGCAGCAGCCTGGCAGAGCAGGAAAGGGGGGCCGCACATTCGTCCCCACTTCCTGCACCAGGCCACATGCCCGCAACATGGGGAGGGTGCACCCAAGAAAAGCACCCCTGAAAAAGCACCTTATCCCCATGACAGGACACCTCCCGAGTGTCAACAAAAAGGCAGAGCGAGTCAGGACTTCCCAGGACTTGTTCCTCCCATTTGTTTACATTCCATGACAGCTCTTGGTCAGCTGATGGAATGTAAACAAAGAGGCAGAACAAGACCCATGTCATCATGACTTGCTCCCCCCATTGATATCCTGGAGGAGACAGTTTTGTTTTATATAAAATAATTGTCAAAAAACTGTGTTTTTTTTTTCAAGGATAGGGCTTTTTTATTGCGTGGTGTGTTCTTTTACAATTTTACTGTATTTGGTGTATGAATAGGGGTAACAATGACCTCATACTCATTCAGGGGGGTGGGTGGCATCTGGGTACCTGCCTGCAGCCCCCCACAATCACTGGGGCCAGAGAGTTGTGGGGAGTTGTGGGGAAGAGGCCTTTGTCCCCATGTTAAGGGCAAGTTCATTCCGAATGACATTCGAGAAGGTTTTGGATGCATTCGAATTTTCGTCATTGAAAATTCGTATATGTTCGGAGTAGTTATTTCTTTCATTCGGAAATTTGGATGCATCAGAATGTCCAAATATAAAGAATCTCGTCCACATTTCAATTCGGAAGCAAATCTTACATCAAATCTGTCTAGTTGTGTGTTTACCAATCAAGTGATCCCCAAAGATGTATTAAGTATTAATCTCCCAGATTTTTCTAAAAAAAACTTTAAAGGTTTGGTGCACTGTAAATGATAACTTTCAGTGGTGTTGTTAGTGGATGAACTTTCCCCATTAAAAACCCCTATGACAGACATTTTTCCCATCCCTTTATTGATTATGGTTTTTGTCCTTTTTATAAATTGCAAGGAGGAAATATAGACCAAGAAATGGGTCCAAGCTAGTGGTACCCATGTACAAATTATGAAAGATTAGCTTTAAGACTGTGCAACTAAACAAGCAAGCACCAGTAAGTAGTTCTCCCATTTTACTTTAATTTAATGATGTTCTAATGAGGGTATGGAAGAAATTATTATTTTATTAATTCCCTTCATTACCAAACCATTTGCTGTTGCTCCTCTGCTGCTAGCACTGAACCCTCTTGTCAGACCAATATCAGTATCTGTAACTCTGGCCAATGAGCATTAGCAGACCAAAATTTCAATATTCTCCTATCAATATTTGGATTTATATATAGGGATCATAAAATATTTTTGTATATAGATAATATACTGTAGATAGAAAAATATTTGTATAGTTTATAGTTAAAAATACATAGTCCTCTGCAGTTTAATTACATTTCTGGTGTTTACATAAACTAATGTAGAATAGACAAAAGATAATGGAATTGTAGTATGTTGTTTCACTTGTACTGGAAAAAACATCCTAGACCTTACATAAGACTTTGCTTTATACTATTGTTAATTAGTCACAGTTCTAGTACCAGGCACTTGATATCTGTAACAAAGATATATGCATGCCAATATTTACAGTTGAGTCAGAAAATCTAAAATCCACATGTGAAGCATGTCTTGCCAACAAAAACGGCATGTGGGTTGGTTGCAAAAGGGCTGTAACTTTTATGTGTAAGAATTTTTCAACCCTTGGTGAAAAAGAGCAACATTTTTGTATAAACTCTTCTACCTAGAACTAGTACATTATGGTTTAAGGAGGGAACAGTTTGTTATTAGTGAGTCATTGTCTTTCCTGATGGACTGCCATGTCACCAGAGACACCCACATATTAAACTGTGACAAAGAGATTCCACTAAATGACACACTTGTAGGGATAGAAAGGCTGCTATGTCAATGACTATCCTGTTAGAAGGAGACTTCTATGTTCGACAATGCCGTATATGCACAAGAACGTTGCAGTTTATTGGTGTTCTAATCTATTCAGTCTATTGGTGTTCAGCCTTTTGTCACACTAAAATAAGATGTTTTAGGCCCTCTTATTTTTTTTATTTGAATTAATCCTTAACTGCAACTGTCTAGATTTCATTTCTGATGCTTCCAATAATCATTTTTAAGACACTAGTTTTGTTACAGATATTATTACATGTTCCACACTTTACTAAGGAAGCTAGTCATTTTCCTCCAGCACTACTGTTTTTCCCAACCAATTTTGAAATACCGTATTTTGCGGTCCATAAGACGCACCGGACCATAGGACGCAGGGAGGTCCGGCTCGCCTTATGGAGCACTCGACAGACCGTAGCTTCTGTCACAGCTTCTATGACAGAAGCTGTGACAGAAGCTGCAGTTAGTGACCGCTGATACAGGTGGCACTGTGATTACAGCACCACGGTCTCAGTGATCACACAGAGCAGACAAAGAAAGTCAGTTCTTAATCTGCTCTATGGTGATCTCAATCGTCGCCGCTGCTCGGGTTTTAATACGAGTGATTCTCATTAGATCACTCATATTAAATGAGCAGTGGCTCCTACTACTGATCTCGATCGCCGCCGCCGCTGCTCGGTTTTAATACGAGTGATCTCATTAGATCACTCGTATTAAACGAGCAGTGGCTTCTACTACTCGCCCGGCGCCCGAAACTGCATGTCTCGGGCGTCGGGATTCGCTCCATAAGACGCAGGGGGGAAAAAAGTGCGTCTTATGGAGTTGAAAAATACGGTAGCTATTTCTTAAAGGCTTGTTCACACCATGTTGCTGCGTTTTTCTGCACACCACCGCACATGTATGGTGTAAACAGCGCACATAGAAAACAATTGTTTTTTTATGTGCCCTGTGTATTCCATGACACTGCAGTGGTGCACAGAAAAAGCAATTAAACAGACATGGTATAAACAAGCCCCAAGAATATTATATATATATATACACTGAGTGGCCAGATTATTATGGCCACCCCATCAGTACTTCGTTGGGC
Source organism: Nanorana parkeri (assembly GCF_000935625.1). NCBI lineage: Eukaryota > Metazoa > Chordata > Amphibia > Anura > Dicroglossidae > Nanorana > Nanorana parkeri. Next base: position 2,299,202 of record NW_017306375.1, read on the forward strand.
CCCGAGATGACTTCGTTGGGCCTCCTCATGACTCCACGAGATGTTGAAAGCGGTTTTAGACCAGGTAGAAAACAGCGATAGTAAATTAGAACTACTTACTGGGAAATTCCTCAACAGACGCTGAAAGTGAGGACAGCGAGGACAATTATAAGAAATAATAATTTCTTATAATTGTGAAAAAGTGTCAGGCAGGGCACTGGACAAAGCTCTAGGGACAAAATTGAAGTGAAATAGTTTGATACATAAGTGTAATCATAGCAGATTACATTGTATTGTGTGTATTCTATGTACATTACAACTTTTCACTTTTAAATTTCCCGCCTGCTGTGGCGCCCGAAAACGAAACTAAAAGTCAGATGCCGGCTTTTAGTTTCATTTTCGGGCCGCGTACAGCAGAGGACGCCACGGGCTCGCAGGGACAAGGTAAGTGTCACTTTTCTCTGCAACCCCGAGTCTGGCTCGGGGTTACCGCTCCTAGCATTGAAAATTAACCCGGAGCCAGCCTCGGGGTTACCGCCAGGGAGGTTAATGTCTAAAGCGCTGGCAACAAAAGTGAGTACACCCCTAAGTGATTATTTTCCAGCCATTATTTTCCAGCACTGCCTTAACCCTTTTGGGCATGGAGTTCACCAGAGCTTCACAGGTAGCCACTGGAGTCCTCTTCCACTCCTCCATGATGACGACATCATGGAGCTGGTGGATGTTAGAGACCTTGCGCTCTTCCACCTTTCGTTTGAGGATGCCCCACAGATGCTCAATAGTGTTTAGGTCTGGAGACATGCTTGGCCAGTCCATCACCTTTACCCTCAGCTTCTTTAGGAAGGCAGTGGTCGTCTTGGAGGTGTGTTTGGGGTGGTTATCATGTTGGAATACTGCCCTGTGGCCCAGTCTCCAAAGGGAGGGGATCATGCTCTGCTTCAGTATGTCACAGTACATGTTGGCATTCATGGTTCCCTCAATGAACTGTAGCTCCCCAGTGCCGGCAGCACTCATGCAGCCCCAGACCATGACACTCCCACCACCATGCTTGACTGTAGGCAAGACACACTTGTCTTTGTACTCCTCACCTGGTTGCTGCCACACACGCTTGACACCATCTGAACCAAATAAGTTTATCTTGGTCTCATCAGACCACAGGACATGGTTCGAGTAATCCATGTCCTTAGTCATGGATTACTGTGCATCATCTTTAGAAGAGGCTTCCTTCTGGGATGACAGCCATGCAGACCAATTTGATGCAGTGTGCGGTGTATGGTCTGAGCACTGACAGGCTGACCACCCCACCCCCTCAACCTTCAGCAATGCTGGCATCACTCATATGTCTATTTCTCAAAAACAACCTCTGGATATGACACTGAGCACTCAACTTCCTTGGTCGACCATGGCGAGGCCTGTTCTGAGTGGAACCTGTCCTGTTAAACCGCTGTATGGTCCTGGCCACTGTGCTGCAGCTCAGTTTCAGGGTTTTGGCAATCTTCTTATATACCTTGGCCATCTTTGTGTAGAACATCAATTCTTTTTTTCAGATCCTCAGAGAGTTATTTGCACTCATGTTGAACTTCCAGTGACCAGTATGAGAGAGTGAGAACGATAACACCAAATTTAACACACCTGCTCCCCATTCACACCTGAGATCTTGTAACACTAACGAGTCACATGACACCAGGGAGGAAAAATGGCTAATTGGGCCCAATTTGGACATTTTCACTTAGGGGTGTACTCACTTTTGTTGCCAGCGGTTTAGACATTAATGATCTACTTTAATTAACTCAGGATTTGAAACTAACATCACATGTTCTGAGTTACAGATTTTTTTCCCAGGAGATTCAGTTCAAAATTCAAATAATGTGTTCCACAGCCTTGCAAACTGTTTTTTTTTTCTTTTATTTCAAATGGTAAAAATACTTTAACAAAAGTAAACCTGCCACCCAATTAAAGTGAAACTAAACTCACTAAATTACCTGTTTTCAAAAGAAAGCTCAAATTTTGAAACATTCAATAAATGTTATTAAATCCATAATCGTAAGAATGTTCAGTATATGTTATGAAATCCTTAATCATATTATTATCATATATACCAATGTTTTTTTTCTGCAGTGTTTTCAGTTACATTCTGAATAGGAGTGCAAGCTCAGTTTGGGGAATTTATCAAAACTGGAGCAGACAAAAACTGGAGCAGCTGTGCATGGCAACCAATCAGCTTCTCTCTTCAGCTTGTTTAGTTATGATTTGAAAATGAAAGAGAGAGGCTGATTGGTTGCCGTGCACAGTTGCTCCAGAATTGTTCTGCTCCAGTTTTGATCAATTCCCTTCAGTGTATACTATATTCATTGTTAACTGTCACAGTTGCCAGTGTGCTTAAAGCCAATTTCCACCTTTGTAAGTGATTAGCATTTATTGTGGTAATGTAGAAGTGCAGTGATGATGTATATATGTGTACATTTTCATGACTCACATTGCAGGCTTCCTTAATTTTTTAGGGACTTTTTTTATTAGGCCTGAGTCCTACACATTCCATTTTTTCAAAATTTAGTCTAAATCAGGGGTTGGATTGTAAAGCAGGCTGTAAAAAGCTGCCTGCCCTGTTATTCATTGTAACATGATCGCTAAACACCAGCTATGCCTTTCCATGTTACAATACACTGTCCAGGGAAGGTTGCCCCAAAAATACTATGAATGGGGGAAGAGAGCTCAGGGAGAGCTCAGTTGAAATTTAAACAAACTGCTGACAGAGTACATAGGCAGCCATTTCCATGAGGAGATGAAAAGGACAGCTAAGAAAAAAAGTAGATTTCTGTGTTCATATACAGCAACTGCATATGCCTGTACATCGCTGACATATTTAAAAAAAAAAAACAGCAAAGGTGGAAATAGGCTCTACGTAAGCTCCAGACCAATCCTTCAAGCCCTCAAATGGCTGGTTTCATAGATGGTCATCTGTGCAGCCGTAAGGCAACTGCAGAGACTAAGATGGTGCTGTTTTCAGATTCAAAAGAATGGGCTCTCCAAGCTCAGTTCATGGCATAGTTGGGCCTTCTTAGAATAGAAGATATTCATATCTTTCATTCTATCACATATCCCAAAATATACTAAGTCAGTTGAAGAGCTTTTTACATTCCTGTAGTCGCTTCTCACCATAACCTGAATGGTTATACGTGCTTGTTGGGTCCCTAGTGCTCCATACACAGCACTGATGATGATGAAAGTTCCAGTGGCACCTAGAAGTGGGTGGGATTTATTAGGCAGCAAGTGAATATTTTGTCCCTAAAGCTAATGTGTTGGAAGCAGTAAAAATGGACAAGCATAAGGCTTTGAGCAACGATGGCCAAATTCTGATGGCTAGACAACTCGGTCAGAGCAACTACAAAACTGTAGCTTTTGTGGGATGTTCTCGGTCAGCAGTGGGCAGGACCTAGCAAAAGTGGTCCAAGTAAGGAAAACCTTGTGGGCGTTAAAGACTTATTAATGCACGTAGGGGTGAAAGCTACTCCGTGTAGCCCAATCCAAAAGAAGAGCTTCTGTAGCGCAAAAAATGTAATGCTACTTCCAAGAGAAATGAATCTTAACATGCAGTGCATCACAGTTTGTTGTGTATGGGGCTGTGTAGCTGCAGACCGGTCAGGGTGCCCATGCTGACCACTGTCCACCCCCAAATGGACCTACAATGGGCATGTGATCATTAGAACTGGACCAAAGAGCAGTGGCAGAAGATGGCCTGGTCTAGCAAATCAAATTTTTTTTGCATCATGTGGATGACCGGGTGCGTGGGCATTGTTTACCTGGGGAAGAGCACTATGGGAAGAAAGCTGGGGAGGCAGAAATGCAAAAATGGTTCAAGAATAGTTTGAGGAACACAACAAGTTTGAGGTGTTGAAATGGCCTCCAAATTCTCCAGCTCTCAATCCAATCGAGCATCTGAGGGATGTGCTGGAAAAACAAGTCCAATCCATGGAGGCCCCAACTCTTATCTTGTGGGACTTAACATAGCTGTTACTGATGGCTTGGTGCCAGATAACACAGCATACCTTTAGAGCAGTGGTTCTCAACTCGTGGGTCGCGACCCAAAAGTGGGTCGCGACACCCTCAGTCTAGTGGAGCACATGTCTCGATAGGTCAGGGCTGTTTTAGTGGCAAAAGGGGAACCTACTCAATATTAGGAAGGAGATCACAATATTATGGCTGATCCATTTATGTGCCCTATACACCAGCAAGTCTGACTGTGCATTTGGCTATTGGGATATAAAGGAATGATTTGCAGGCCACTGCCCACTCACCTAAATTGAGGATTGATTTTTAGGGGATACTGTTCTTCTGTTCTAAGAAGGCTGTACTGTGCTACTACTTATAATCTAATTCATTATTTTCTCTATGATTATAGATAAACGTAACTATTACTAAAAGAGCTGTTCAGCATTTCT
>NW_017306375.1:2303694-2371950 GCF_000935625.1 Nanorana parkeri
TTATGTAAGGTGCAAGCAGTGTAGGATTTATACCCAGATCTCCCATATGTAGAAGAAATCCACAACTGTATTTCAGCACCTTGTGCATATATAGATGAATTCATTTTTCTAAGATACAAATTACACATTTGCCAAGAAAATCCTTTATTTTAGAACTGAAAGAAAATGCAACAACCATTCCTTTATATGCAAGTACTTAAAGGTCAATGTATTGTTGAAAAGGTATTTCAGAAAACTTAAATACCAGCCGATTCGGTGATGTCTGTAAAATAAAACATTGCAATTAATGTAAGTAATGTAAACAGTAAATACAGACTATATGCCATATAAAATTGTATTTATCAAATTTTTTATCCTAAAATGATAAAGGGTTCTAAGACCTTTCACTTCTTTTGTCAATTAACCTTCTGTATTCCTCTGCATGATTTACTTAACAAACAAACAAACAGAGGATGTTGTGGACTCTGAGATTTCCAACAGTGCACTCTCTGCAGTCATTGGGTTTGATTTACTAAAGGCAAATAGGCTGTTAATTTCTCAAGGGAATTTGCACTTTGCAGGGAAAGTTTAGTGAAAGAGGTGAAGCACTGCTGACAACCATCACCCAATCATGTGCAAGAAAAATGACTGTTTTTCTTTCATTCTCCTTTTGTGTGATTGTGTATTCTTTGCAAAGTTAGGTGATTTTCACCACAATCACTAAGCTAAGGGAAAAAATCCCTTGCTAAATCAACAGCCTATTTGCCTTTAGTAAATCAATCCACTTTTCTGTAATTCTACCTGAAAAAGAATGACAATACCAATTCTTAATTATTCAACTGTCTAATGGGATGCATTTCATTTATTTAAGCTGTCATCATTTAGTAAACATAGTCTCAGTATTCCACAAATTTTAATATTTAGAGTCCTCATCTATATTTTATATACTGGGGGAACTTGTTAGTTTCATTCAAAGGCATGTATGGCAGTTTTTGTTGCCATAAGGACTCACTTTTTGAGCATAGCTTCTAAAGGAACTGCAGACCTGAAAAGCACACACTTAAAGCTGCAAGCACATACTTCTAGTTATGTTGTTGGAAGCCCTATAACGTTAAAGTGGAACTATACCAAACAGTTAAATTCAAGGCATGCCTCTGGTAATAACTGTCTTAGTTGCCAGTGTGCTTATGTCAGTTATCAAATGAACTTTCAAGCCCTCAAATGGTTGGTGTAATAGCTGCTCACATGTTCAGAACCATGGCAACTGCAGATCTAAAGATAGGCTAAGATTGCACCCTCATTGACTGGAAAAGATAGGACGTTTTAGGTCTGCTTTAATATCAGCTTGTGAATTTGAGCTTGAGCAAAAATATAATCAATGTTCTCCCTTACTAATAGTGAGGTGTGGGAGACAGGAGGGGGTTGGCTTAAGTTCACGTTCTTACTTTTAACTGCTTTACTTAAATTGCTTTTGCAAATAATTTAATTAGTGCTACTCACAATCCACTGCTAGACTTGCATTTTCTTAATGCCTTTCTACAGCCCTTCAATGATCTGTGTAAGTCCTCCAGTTACATCACCGATGATGTTCTGTCAGCACAGCAATAAAAGCAATTAGAAAGAGTGATACATTGTCTACTGAATTACAAAATTGAAAAAAAAAAATGTAGACACACATAATGAAATTCAAATATTGTACAATGCATAAGCTTTATTTAAAAAAAAATCAAATAAAGACAAAATATATGAGTGGTGACAGTACGACAAGTGCACAATTAAATTCTTAAATATTTGTGCATTTTAGATTGCTTGCTCCCCAGTCTCAGCTTTTCTATACTTCATAGGACTGCATACCTTTGCTTTGTGTAGAAATGTGTAGAATTGTATTGGGCTATCTGTTCAAAGCTGCACATACTTTAGTTATTCTGGGCTAATTTTGAAAATATGCCAGACATATGTGGTGGGCAAAGGACAAGAAACTGCTATAGAGAGGAATGACAGACTGCTGTATGCTTTAAAATGTTGCCATTTTCACATGGCCAAAGTATGTCCTCCTCTGAGGTTTATGGTTACAGAGTCTCTAGAGAAAAAAAGAGACAATTGGTGGGATTTTGATTTAAAGTTCCTTTATCAATAGCTGTAAATTTTAATAAATGGGAAAAAAGAGAGATATATGACATTCTGTATGTGCATTGTATAGGGAAGTATGTTTACCATCTTGAAGTGAGAATTTATTTAAAAAACTCAGTACATTCAAACACAACCTTACCAGGATTTTGATGATTTCATTGAGATAATGTTGCTGTATAAAGATAAAAAAGTATAGATAATAAGTAAATAGCATTCCATACCGTACATCCACGTACTCTATCACATAGCATTATCTGACTTCTCATTTGACATTGCTCGTATGCCCAATTTCCATTTGATTTTGCTCCATCCTATTTGTTCCTTACTCTGTTAATTGTTTTAATATGAAAATATTGTGTATTGTGTTTTTTAGGCAACTTATATATGCTATTTTGACTTTAATAAAAATGTATAGTTAAAATAAATAAATAAATAATTGAGTATATGCTATATAAAGTAATTTAAAAAAAATAGGTACTACATACAGATATTGTCTTGTTTTCTTACCAACACACTGCAGGCAAGATCTCTGACGTCTTGAGTGAGAGGAACATCGTTCTATGATGTTGACAATAGACAGAAGGTAAGTTTCAGAATTTTGTTAAGTAACATATTCCTGTAATAAGATATGTTTGCATATTACTTCTTACTTCTTTATTTCCCTGTATTACTTTTCTTCTCATTTACTTTAATCATTAAAACTAATAGTCACGTAGTTCCCAAAATGTATTTAATCAAGGTTTGTGCTCATTCTTTTTGTAACTCAAAGTAATATCCAAATATTTTTGAAAAATGATAAGTATTTAAAATAAAGTCACCAATAATTGGAATTTCCTCCTAAATTGAAATAATAAAATCAGAAAAATTCATTTTAGAAAATTTGGTAATAAGGCTTTTGTTCATATATTTGTTATGCAGACATATATTGGACAACATGTAATGGGCAAATACATCATTAGGGACAATTAAATTGATTTGTCCAAAGGGGAAACCCTCCATTTTGCTCACAGAGCTAATGACTTTATGTACTCTTTTTTTTTTCTTTACTTACAAGATGAGAAGTGTGTTGGGGTAGTTTATTTAATTAAGTGTTCCTTGTATTTATGCTTTTTGTGTATCTGATTGTTATTGTTGTACTGTTGCTTACAATTTTTTAGTTTACATTTTTCACTGTTAATGTCAAGGTTAATGAAGAGTTGATTTTTGACACAATAACCAGTCCAGGATAGTTCAATGGAGGTTACATAACGCTCAAGGCAATTAGAATCATACTGCAACCTTAAAAAACGTAATTTCACCAATTGACTCGAATGCATTTCACCAAAAATGAACTTTTAAAAGTGAACTTTTACAAAAATGTGAAATTTCAATGAAATCTACAATATTGGAACTGGTAATTTATTTTAAACCTTAGCAATAATTGCAAAAACTCTACAGGTTTCTAGACATAGTAAACCCCATTTTAAGATTGTGCCGAGATATAATTTCTTGAAGGTAGGGGTAACAACTCATGTTTCAGGGATAAACTAAAGTTTACAGAATATAAGAGGTTACAGATCTTTGTATGTTCTATTATGGTAGCCTCAGAGTAAGAGACAACTAGCTGCAAAGATATATTGAGGATTTATAGTAGTCTGAGAGAATATAAAAAAATATATAATTTTCTGTGATAAATAAAGTTACAAAGGTCATGGTCTAATGCCAGCTCTGAATGTCTGTCATGGAAAAAGTGTCAGGGATGATTTCCTGATGTATCACAGTTAATCCTACTCTCTTTTTTAGAGCACCTTGTCAACGATGATTGTTACAGATATGCACTGTTGCAACACATTACCAAACAATACACCTGCTTGTATCCATTCACTGTTTGTTATCATGGTAGGTGTGATTTTTCTGGGAATTGTTTGCTCATACAATGTGTCAGAAAAGGGACATAGATGTCACCAAAAGATTGTGGACTATGGACCTTGTCAACAGTTTCAGATTCATCCATGTGTAGCTGAGGCGTCTCAAATTCACCTCTGGAATTTGGTAAAAATATATAATTCAGTACCTACATAAGGGCCAAAAGCATAAAATGGCAGCCATCGAGGCCCCCGCCTAAAATTATATTTAACATTTGCATATATAATTTTAACTAAAAAGGAGCTAAACCATTTTCAATGTTTAGGTAAAAATAAAACAGACATTTCTGTAGTAACATATCAGGTTTCCTGTACAAAATTAAAGTGTATCAGAAGCCAAAATGTATTTAGCTTTGAGGGGGTTAGAACCATAGCAGATTTTTATTTGGGAAGGATATGCATTTTTTCTAATGGTCTAAGGACTGATTTGGATGCCTTGCTGGTGCACTGACTACCTTTTCCACAGCAGTTCCAATGCACTGACAAGTGGCGGTGGTGTGCACTGAAAAAAAGTACTTAATACAGTACTTTTTTTCCAGTGCAGCATGCAGTGACCCAGTGCAGCTGCATCACACCACTCTGGGCTGTAGAACTGATTGAAATAAATGTATTAATTATTTATAAATTAATATAGTTCTAAAAAAATTAAAAGTAAAAAGTGTAATGCACCAGCAACAGTGCATCTGCATTGTTTCTTTCACTGCACACCAGCAGCCATATATTTAGCACTGCTTGCTGGTGTGCAATGGCCCTGAAGGTGATTTTTCTATGGAAATTCCCATCTTCCTGTTACTTCTACAGGACAGAAAATGAAGAAAATCTCCCCAAAGGGACAGATATGGATAGAAAGATCCCTCAGGGGTGTTAACCACTCCCTATTCTATCCAAAATGTGAAGAGCAAATATTTGGCTTTATATATACTGTATATAAAATACATCTCAGCTTACAATACATGCTGTTTCTTACCAGAATCTTCATGACTCTTGCAACAATGTCTTGCTAATTAAAAACAAAAATAATACAAGTTTTAAACATTCCACCAACGTGTTTACCAACATTTAAAACAATTTACAGAAACACTTTTCTATTGGAGTGCTACAACTAAGCTAGTAACTGATTACACTATTTGAAATTGATACAAATATTTCAAAGGGTTGTGGTAATCTAAAATTATATTGTGAATTTTTACAAAATAATCATTAGTATTGACTATAAAATAATGTTTTCTAATGTTCTTTCTAAATTATTTTTTAAATCTAAAGTGTATGTACAGGGATAACTATAATACAGAAATGTAAGACATACACCATAGAAATCAAATCAAATCAAATTTGATTTACGGCGCAAGTGGGCTAGTTAACCAGGAAGAAATATTAGTTTTACAAGCTAGGAGAATGCAAATAGAAAGTATATGCTGAAAGGTAATACTCTGACAGTGTCTTGATTGTAAAGCTGATCAGGGATCCTCTTGGGCAAATAATTTCATGTATGCAATGACTGAAAACAGCACTATCTTTAAACTGTATTTATAACTCTATTGCTATGAAAATATTAGCCTGAAGCAACATATAAAAGAATACATAGGGGTCTATTCACTAAGCTGGCGTAGTGAATGACCGACCTGAAGTGAAGTGAGCCGAACACTGTTCAGCTATTCACTTCAGGCTGGTACGGCTGATTTCAGCCGTACATCGGCTTGCTTCACATGGCTTCGGGTCGACCGAACATGCTCAGCATGTTCAGCCGACCTGAAGTGCAGAAGGAGTTCGACTCAGCCGATCCAACATCTGGATCGGCTGAGCCGACCCTCCGCCAGGCTACTCATTGCTGTTCGGTCTATTCTCATAGATGCCGAACAGCAGTGAGTGAATAGCCGAATGCCGCTCATCGGGAGGGACCGAGCAGAACAGAAAAAGAGTAAAAAAAGTTTAAAAAAAGTAAATAGAAAACGATTGTGCGGAGCTAGCAGTGACAGCTAGCTCCGCCCAATAGTTTCCTATTGTCCGGCGGCTCTGCTGCCGTCAAAAAAGAAAGAAAAAGAAACTCTCCCAGGCGCTCTGGGAGCCTCCCAGCCGCCAAGGAGAGAAGCACTGATGTGTCTTTCTTTTTCTTTATTCTGACATGGAGCGATGTCAGAATAGAGAAAAAAATAATTCCCATTGAAATACATTGCTACATTACTTTTGGCTATTTCAATTTGCAATAGCCAATAGTAAACTAGCATTGTAACCGCCCTCTGCTGATGGACCTGATGGAGAACTGCAGCAGAGGGTGGGTACATCGCTCCGTGTCAGAATAAAGAAAAAAAAGACACAGCAGTGTTTCTCTCCTTGGCGGCCGGGAGCAGGAGACTCCCGGGGCACCAGGGAGAGTTAGCTGTTTGGAGATCAGTGTCCCTGGTTAGCAGGTAACCAGGGATGCTGATCTCTCTGCAAGTGGCCGGAGCCAGCCGTAAGATCACGGCTGGCTCCGCCCAGCTGTCAGAAGCAGGCTGGCCAGCTTCGGCTTTTAGCACAGCTCCCGATCATGGCCAAGCAGCTCAGCCGGTACAGCACCCCTTCAGTTCTACTGAACCGAAGGGGTCCTGGGGCCGAAGCTAGCCGAAGGATCGGCCGAAGCTACGGCTAGATCCTTCGGCAGCTTCGTGAATAGACCCCATAGACTACTTACCTGTCTGGTGAGTGGCAAGTGAAATCTGACAGTGACACTAAACTCAGGATTTAAATCTTAAAAATTTGTGCTTCATGCTGACACTGTCCTTCCCTCTGGATGGTGGTTACTTTTGTTCCCCATGGTCTCTGTGTGTGTTGTAAAGTAGCCACCACTCCAAGCTCACTCCCGCGATGGACTACAATTTCAATACAAATTAGTAAACTAAATGTGAGATTGTAGTTCATCACGGAAGTGAGCTTGAAGCAGTGGCTGCATTACAACACACACCCACACAGGGACCATGGAGAACACAAGTAACTATCCTCCATTAGTAAGTAGAGTGTCAGCATAGATTCAGAGATGATTTGAGGATCCACAGTTGAGTGTTACACAAACGACTTCCTTTGTGCAGCACCCAGTCTAATGATGTCCCTCTTGTTCCTGCTAATCAGCTGTTTTGCAGAGAGCCAATGAGGAGCTCTGAAACTTGTATTTTCCATTTTTTTGGGCAGCATGATAAAAGGTCAAGCAGCTCTAAACAATGCTGCCCTCATAACTGTTCTGCAGCTTTGGAAGGAACAGCTGATTCAGAAGTATAGAGGTGATGTTAATTGTCGACACAAATAGGGCATTTTCCACGGAATGGGTGTAAAACTCCTTTAGACAAAGTGTACCAACTTCTACAGGAACAAGGAGAAGATAATCCCTAATGTATAATAATAGGGGCAATATAGGTGTGTGTAAGCTGGAGTTGTATATCACATTACCTTTGAAAGTGTAATTTCCTAGGTAATTAAAAATACATGTAAGGGGGGTAAACATTATGTAATAAAGATTTTTATTTGCTGGAATGTAATTATGAAATGACTAGAAATTATCGTATGTGTTGAATTTAGAAAAAAAGAGACACTGACAGTGACGAATTTCTTACCATAAACTGGAACAAGATTAGAGAAACTTGATTTGCCAGACTTTCAGCATCTGCAGCATCGATTTTCTAGATAGGGAAAGAGTGTACTAATTATAATGCAATTAATGAAATATTGTTGTTTAGCATGTAATAGCAATGCTATTTCCAGTCATGGTATAAAAATGTCTTGCAATTATTCTGTTAAACACTGTGATTTACTGCTTATGGAAAGACTTTACAGGATAAGCCAAGTGCCTGCTTCTACAAATTTCTAAAATACTATGGTATCATACAATTAATTTATGGCCAGGACCTGAGTATTAGGTACCACACCCCTGGAAATAGTAGTAATCACAAAAAGAAAAAGATGGGGTTTTGAAGGTACCAAATGACAATTCCAAGGCAATTGAGGGTAAAAAAGTATTTTTTATTAAATAGTGATTAAAAAATATATTTGATTCATATAAAATTCATTTATGAAAACCAGCCAATCAGATATCTCCTAAAAGACTCACTCCACTTCCAAATAACCAGGTCAAAGATACATGATTAAATGATAAACATAATAACATGATTCAGAATATAGACATGATTGTTTTTTAAATTATTCGGAGTGGAGGAGTCATATGGTTTCTCAACGTTTCACGGTAAAGAGCGCTTCCTCAGGAGATGGAGGACATCGATTAAGCAGGTTGACACGTGTGCATCCGAGCGGAGCAATCTGAGCAGAAACCCAAAATTCAGGGGGAGAGAAGAACAAGGGCCACTGTCCCACCAGCAGGCAGTAGTAGGTGGAAGTCACAAAGTCAGAGAAAAAAGAGCCCACAACTGCTCCTTTCACTAGAAAAAGACCCAACACAGCCAGAGATCAAAGAGGGTCCCAATACTTCACACTTTCCTGGGCCCCCGGCATCCAGCACAGCCGCCCCAGAGCCGCACAGTGCGGCTGGGCATTGTAAGACAATTGGCTTTGTAAAATAATGGCTGTTTAAATACAAGCGTTCCAGCATCTGTAGAGATGCCCGATCGCTTGTATTCTCTGCAGGTGTGCATTGACCTCGCCCCCCCGCCGCCGCGGCTATGTCACCAGAGATCAAAGGGAGTTCAGTACACAATCTCCCTCTGATTTCCTTATTACATCACTTCCGCATTCAGCTGTCATTCCCGGCTACAGAAGCCGGGGAGAAGATCTCTGCTTCATCAGCTTCTCTGGGGGTTCCTAGGTGACATTAGGGGTCTTGGAGACCCATGATGTCTCCATAAAGAGGACCTGTCACGTAAGTTGGCAAACACATAGGGGGCTAGGAAGCTATAAAGTTAAGTGAAAAAAAAAGTAAAACAAATTAAAGATGCATAAAAAAGCAAATCACATATGAAATAAACTTAAAAAACACAAAAAAAGGTAAAGTCCCCTGCCACCACATACACATGCAAAAATGCGTTGGATGCGCCTTCGTGCGAAAATGACGATTGCACCCATTGTGCCGCACATGTTACATATCATCGCAGACAGAGTGAGGGCAATAATTATAGGGCCATTAATCACAGATAACACTAAACTGATGAGCTGTAATAGCTTTTAAAACATTGCCTGTGGCCAATTTTGGGTGTGGTAGTTTTTTTGCGATTTTGTAGGTGCATGCGGTTTTAAGGTTTCACATGTTTGGTGTCTATTTAACTGACGATCTAGAAAGGATTGTCACCAGCACACCAATGAAGGGGTACTGCTGAGCCTGATGAAGGGGTACTACTGAGACCCCGAAAGCACTTGTATTGGATGGTGATTTGTCAATAAAGGACTTTTTGCTTCAAAACTTTTGGTGTGCTGGTGACAATCCTTTCTAGATGTGCATTGTTCACGGGGCCGTCTGTGGTCACTACAAGCACCCACCTGCTTGGCAGGTTTACTACTATTCCGGTAAGGAGTGCAGCTGGTTCTTGACTACATATTTAACTGACGTTACCCCATCTTTTATATGTTACCAAAAAATTGGGGTGATAATAAATATTTCATAACATTTTATAGGGAAAAATATTTTTTCTGAATGTTGGTACTTTTTTGTTATATAGTAAAAAATAAAAAGCCCAGTGGTGATTAAATACCACCAAAAGAAAGCTCGATGTGTCCCCAAAAAATGTTATTCAATTAATTTCAGTACAGCGTTGCAGGAATGAATAAATGTCAGTCAAAGTACTACAGTGCTGAATACTGAATAATGGCCTGGACAGGGAAGGGGTTTAACACCCTGGTCTTTAAAGTGACATTAAACCCTCAGATTTTTTAACATAAACCAATACTGTAATGTGTGCCTTACTGTAATCCATATTTTGATATTTTTAGGTATTTTCAGATACCAAGTACTGTACTTGGTACAAGTACAGATACTTTTCCAGCTACTAGACTAGAGAAAATCTCTAAGGTTAGGAGGCAGCTGTCATTTTTAAAAGCAATCCTGGGATTGGTGCGGCATCCCTGATTTAGTGTATGATTTTGTAATATATATATATAGATAGATAGATAGATAGATATATCTATCTATCTATCTATCTATATGTATATATATTGGGATGCACCAAAACCATTTTTTCCAGACCAAGTATAAGTACCTATACTTGTCCAATTACACACAGATACTATTACTGATACATTTTTGTTTATTGTCATGTCATTGTCATGCCGACAATACTTTAGCCTGACTTTCTGATGTAGTTGAAAATTTCTATAAAACAACCCTATTGAAGTTTTAAGATGTTGACAGAATTAGTAAATATAATGTGTCCTATGATATTTCATTGTCCAGAACTAAAAACATATAAACACGATTAAGTGATGTGTTTACCTTAGACAAAAGTGTCATTATTTTGTAAAGGTGTCATTTTATCCTCATGATTGGATGACTCTCTTCTGGAGAATATTGTACAAATAATCCTGTCATCAAGGCCTGCAGTTTGCACACTTATACATTACAGGTAAACTAACAGCCTTTAATTGCCCTTATTTTAGGATTAGTGCCATTTACTATACAAATATATTGAAATACTTCCATAAGATATATTGGCCGTCTTCTGTGTTTACTAATCTGTGTAAATAGTCAAATTGCATAGGAAAGTAATCTATACTCACCACGTTGAAGCCCAAAAGGTTGTTCAAAGAGCAGCCAACTTGTTTCTAATAAGGATATAAAATACATTATGAGAGGAAAAAAAACACACAGCAGTAACGCAACACAAAAATCTACAGAATTCATTAGCAGTTTTTTCACTTAAAATAGAAATGTGGATAGCAATGAAGATAGCGCCTACAAATAAACGCATGGACTAACAAGGCAACAAGATATACGACTTCTATATGTCATCACTCTGTCAGCTCATTTGAAGCAAATTAGAAGTGTCTAACCAAATAAATGATAATAATACTAGTTTATTTGCCTATTTAAAAACATTCATTTTGGATGCCAAGTGTAGAATATGTGCATATATGTCTGCAATGAAATTTGTCACTTTTGTAAAACAGGGCTAAATTAGGCTAAGCATCCTATAGAAACGGACACTAGCCCCTACACGCTCTCAGACTGACCTAACCCTATGGCAAATGCCTGAATTTCCAAATAACTAATCTGAATCTGATCGTAAATACAGGTAGTGCACACACAACAATGAAGATCCTACCTCTAGTCAATATCTAGATTTCATAGATGTCATACTAAAACTACAGCAGGAATACTTTGGGGGGAATTTATCAAAACTGGAGCAGACTATTTTTGGAGCAGATTTTCACTGCAGCCAATCAGCTTCTCTCTCTCATTTTCAACTCTTACCTAAGCAAACTGAAGAGAGATTCTGATAGGTTGCCATGGGCAACTGCTCCAAATTCTGTCTGCTCCAGTATTGATAAATGCTCCCCATTGTGCAAAGATGTACTACCTTCATACTGTATGTGCTACAGATATACCAAAAGTACCTACAACTTAAAGCAGAAGTAAAGTTTCTGAAAAAAATGTAATTGCTAGACTTTGTAGGGCAGAAGAGCCAGTGTAAATCTCTCCTGCCATAAAGCTTCTTTCTAGTTGTCAGCTTTTTTTTCTGTACAGTGAGCCACACATGTGCAGCTCAGCACGCAGGCCAAGGTAAAGTAACTTCTGTGCGCGTGCAGAAGACCCGAAGCCCAGAGGAAGACCGGGAGGAAGAGGGAAGCGCTAATGAGGGAGGAGCACAATGCTGGATGGGATTGATTTGGCAATTTTCTGTGATGTAAATACTAGCACATTGTGGCTGAAACATCCAGAGGGGACTTACATTTTTTTATTTGACTTTACTTTCCCTTCAAATAATTAAAGAATTTATATACTGTACACCACCATGGGTTATCTTGTTGTGTCTGCAGAGCAGGAATTGAAAGACAAATTTTCATCTTTTGTAACAAATATGAAGAAGGTTAAATGTCTGTCCTTTCAAAAATGTATTACATTTACTTTGTGATTTATTTTAAATACCCAACTGATATAATAACATTTTGAAATTCTACTTAATAGAACTCACATGCTTTGCTCTACTTCCTTAAAATATTCTGGGTACTACTAAAGAGTTTTAGAATTAAATATTGTAATCTTACCAGAATGTTGTCCACTTGTTCCAGGAAGGACATGAAGTAAGCAACATTTTGCTCTTTCTGGAGCCAAACATAGAAATAAATGAATTATTGAATACATTATATATAATATTTATTCTATTCAGTTAAAGACATATGTTAGGTGAAAACTTTAAAGTGCAAGTAGAGATACCTGCTGTATGCTAGTCAGTGGGCCCTAATTGTGAAATAAGTGCAGTATTGCAATATTGGAGACTAAGACACAGAGACACCAATATTATTCTGCAAGCTAGTCTGATTTATTACACAATTGTATAAACAATTATAGGGGAATATACGTAATTGGCATAAGCTGTGTCCCTTGGTCAAACATAATTGAATAAAAAGAATTTGTTTCATCATTTTCTTAACAATACTTAAACTATAACTATAGCGATACTTAAACTATAGACGTGGTTTTTTTTTCAACTGTCCCTTTAATGCCTGCATGTAAGGCATTTATGATTAGAACTTAAAATAATGTAGAAACTGCGATTTATATTCCTATAAACAAAATATTTGCTTATATCTCCGAATTTATAAACTAAATATCCAACATTTCAGTTGTGTATATTAAATTTATAAACATTTGTATATTATACATATAATTTCATGTGTATATGTATTTATGGCAATATTTAATGGAAGTGTGGTTTTGAAGTGTCAGAACTACTGCCAGGCTTTTGTTGATGCATATGTCCCCTGGGGAGATATACCCTTCTTTTTTCAGTAAGACCAGCAGGGTACATATGGCTAAACAATGTTACCTAACATTCAATGCAGGTAAATCAGTAAATATAATTTAAAACAAATGCACCATGAAGATTCAACTACAGTAAATGTTTGGTGAATTTCACATTCACTTTAGAGATGTATCCCAATACTTTACTGGGGATGGTGAGCATCTATTAACTGAAATATCTAGATGATGCTGGATGCCCTCCTGCCAAGAAATGAGGCAGGCTTTATTGGCCATTCTGTGGCTTCTAATGCACATTATGAGAAGCTTACAATGTGCATAGAAATCAATCTTTCCTATAAAATTAAAATACTTGCCTTCAGCAGATCGACAAGGCAGGTAAGTCTTGGAACTGGTTTTGGAGCAGGCTGTGGTTGTTTAGGAACAGGCTGTGGCTGTTTAGGAACAGGCTGTGGCTGTTTAGGAACAGGCTGTGGCTGTTTAGGAACAGGCTGTGGTTGTTGAGGGACTGGCTGTGGCTGTTTTGGAACTGGCTGTGGTTGTTTAGGAACTGGCTGTGGCTCCTTAGGGACAGGATCTGGTTTTGTTTCTGGAACCTTTGGCTCTGGCTTTGGTACAGATTCTGGTACCTTTGGAGCAGGTACAGCTGGTTCATCTGGAAAAAGAATGTAAAATAAAATTGTATAGCACACAATACACCATTTCTATAAATAGATAATGAAAGTGATCAAAGCACACCTTTTTTATCCACAGGTAAAGTAAAGCAGCAGCTTAGAGACACCAACAGAAAGGCAAGAGTGATCTTCATGGTGGCGTTTTTTAATGGCAAGCCTTGAATAGCAGTACCAGAAACCAGATCTGTGCAAATGATCTCTCTGGATTGGCTCAATTTATACCACAATGAGGTTAAAAGGACATTCCAAATGGGCCAAAATCTTCTTATCAACTCCTTATCATTACAAATTCTGAAGATGTAAAAACCCCACAATCTTTATTTTATGTGTTGTTCTTTCCATCTAGGTCAGTGATAAGAATGTCTTATGTTTTTTAGAAAGGTTATATGCAATCTCATTGAATGTACTTTTGTTTAACAATCCTTATAAATCTTTGCAATTTGTCATTGAATATGTCAACAAAGGTCTATTTTAGAAAACAGGCATAAAATAAATTCAAAATAAGTGTACATTATTTAGTCTGTGTGAACGTTGTAGCATTATATAAAAAATATATATAGATCTATTTATATAAAATATTTAAAATAGGTCCTTGACATCACCGGGATCCCCCAGTCATTTTGTTTACAAACAGAATGAAGCAGGCCAAGGAACTGTCATTTAGATGCAGTATTTATTGTTTTTTGCATGTTTTGCAGCAGTACATCTTACTGTTATACAATGTCACGTGCAGGTGTAGGGCATCTCCCAAGCAGGTTGTTTAAAACTAAAGGATGTGTGTATTTTTTATGTTGCTCTTTAAGCGGCATTAAAAAACGCCTCTCCCCACTAAATGGTATTTTTTAATAAAATATGCTCTGCATTGGAACATCTCCCATGGCAGTGCCCGGCTACCCATGAGCAAAAACTTGCAAATTGGCCTTGAAAAAAGCCAGAAAATAATAACAAGATTTGCCTCCTGTAGACTACAGTGGGGTTTGCAGATTTCATTGATAGGAAACTGTTTCCAGCTGTGTCTAAATAGCTCCCCTCCATCTCCTTTCTTTCTCTACAGGCCTAAGCATGCATGTATACACAATCTAAATATATGTGTCTGACCAGAGTCTGTTCTTTAGAATGGTTGTAGTGCCCTAGGTCCACCTAGCCAATAACACATGTTTGCAGTATAATGAAGTATGATAGTTTTCATAGCATTTCAACTACTTTATAATAAAATGTATTAATGTAGGCTTTACACATTTGCTTTATGCATACTTATGTGTGCAATTGTATATGGTTTGTAAATATTGATGTAAACTTGATGTTTTGCTGAAATATATAATTTGATTACTGTACAGTTATTGGTTTACAGTCGTAATCTGCACCTTGAAGAGCCTACATTCAGAGTTGGCTGACAAGGATATGTTCTTTTGCTTCCATCAAGGCAGAAAGTGGCATTGTTTTCATGTTTGTTCTCCTAATAATTATATTGAAGTTGACCTTAAAGTTCTGGTATTATCTAAATGACTTTATATGAACTAAATAGGTCTGTTGGCATAAACGTACATGCTCTTCATACTCTCAGCACTGTACACGTTCACTTCACTTTGCTTTACGCCCTTTATGTACTCAGGTGTCTTGGTTGATAACAGGCTATTAGGGAACATCTTGTGAAAATGGCAGATTAAATACCTACTATATTATTGTGATGAAAAATAGGAGTGCTGTTACTAGATAGAAGGGAAAAATTATCAGGTTAATAAGTGAAAAGCACAACTTTCCATTTTAAAAAGTATTATTTTGTTTAATAAATAAATTCATGCATAAATAAAGGATCTACTTTGACTTATACAATGATTTATATGATACAGACCTATACCCCTCCCTTGATATTGCCCTCCTGTCCATGTTCCCTGGATCTAGGAAGTCACAGAAGCGTTCTTTGATGAGTATGACATGTATGTCATGTCAACTTATTCCTGCCTCAGTTTCTCAGTGGGTCCTTGCTATAAATGACATAATGACATACAATTTAGGGGCTATTTGGTTTCATTTTTCTACCTCCGATTTTCTAAAACCTAGACTCTGATGGCCCATATACTCTGGTTGGGTGACCCATATATCCTGGCTTTACATCCAGCTTGGCATCTTCTCTTCAAGATAGACCTTTTTCTTTTCTATTTTATTCTTTGACTCCTTCTTATCTAAATTGAAATGTAATAATCCTGTACAGATTTCAGAACTCAGGCACACCAATTAATAGAAGTTTGCTTTCCTTGTGTCTCAAAGCCCTTTAAGCTCATGAAGAGTGAAGAATAAGGATGGGCTGAACGTTCGAGTCGAACATAGGTTCGACTCGAACATTGCATGTTCAAGTGTATTTGTTACACTTTTACTTTTCAAAAGAGATGAGTGAACAAGACACAGTTCTGTTTATTGGCTATTCGAATAACCTGGCCAGAATTTGGTGAGCACTGAATATAGCACCAAACCCCACTGAAGTCTATGGAAGCCAAATATTTGTATTGTTTCTGGCCTTTTTCAAGGCTATAATCTATACTTAAGAATTAAAAAAGTATGTCAATCCAATATATCAGTGACAAATATGTACATTAATATAAACTCATATAAATGAATAAAGTGCATCGGTAACAGTTCCTGCCAGAATGACCCCTCTGTAGACATTCCGCACCCCCTCCTGAGACATTCCGCACCCCTCCTGGGACCTCCAGGAAAACCCTCCAGAGACCTTCCGCACCCCTCCTGGGACCCTCCGCACCCCTCCAGAGACATTCTGCACCCCTCCTGGGACCTTCCGCACCCTTTCTGAGACTTTCCACACCCTTTCTGAGACCTTCCGCACACTTTCTGAGACCTTCAGCACCCCTTCTGAGACCTTCCGCACCCCTTCCGCACCCCTTCTGAGACCTTCCGCACCCCTTCTGAGACCTTCCGCACCCCTTCTGAGACCTTCCGCACCCCTCTGCACTCTTCCGGAGCCATTCTGTTCCGGAGACATTCTGCTCCCCTCCTGAGACATTCCGCACCCCTCCTAGGACCTTTGGGAACCCTCCAGAGACCCCCACACCCCTCCTGATACCTTTTGCACCCCTCCTGAGACCTCCCGCACACCTCCTGAGACATTCCGCACCCCTCCTGGGACCTTTGGCAACCCTCCAGAGACATTCCGCACCCCTCCTAAGACATACCGCACCCCTCCTGAGACCTTCGGCAACCCTCCAGAGACATTCCGCACCCCTCCTGAGACATTCCGCACCCCTCCTGAGACATGCCACACCACTCCTAAAACATTCTGCACCCCTCCTGGGACCTTCGGCAACCCTCCAGAGACCTTCCGCACCACTGCTGAGACCTTCCACACCCCTACTGGGACCTCCAGCCCCGTCCTGGGACCTTCTGCACCCCTCCTGGGACCTTCTGCACCCCTACTGGGACCTTCAACACCCCTACTGGGTCCTTCAGCACCCGTCCTGGGACCTTCTGCACCCCTCCTGAGACCTTCCGCACCCCTCCAGAGACATCCTGCACCCCTCCTGGGACCTTCGGCAACCCTCCAGAGACATTCTGCACCCTTTCTGAGACCTTCCGCACCCTCTCTGAGACCTTCCGCACCCTTTCTGAGACCTTCCGCACCCTTTCTGAGACCTTCCGCACCCTTTCTGAGACCTTCCGCACCCCTTCTGAGACCTTCCGCACCCCTTATGAGACCTTCCGCACCCCTTATGAGACCTTCCGCACCCCTTATGAGACCTTCCGCACCCCTCTGCACTCTTCCGGAGACATTCTGCTCCCCTCCTGAGACATTCCACACCCCTCCTAGGACCCTCCGCACCCCTCCTAGGACCTTTGGGAACCCTCCAGAGACCCCCCACACCCCTCCTGATACCTTTCACACCCCTCCTGAGACATTCCGCACACCTCCTGAGACATTCCATACCCTTCCGGAGACATTCTGCACCCCTCCTGAGACATTCTGCACACCTCCTGAGACATTCTGCACACCTCCTGAGACATTCTGCACACCTCCTGAGACATTCTGCACACCTCCTGAGACATTCTGCACACCTCCTGAGACATTCCGCACCCCTCCTGAGACATACCGCACCCCTCCTGAGACATTCTGCACCCCTCCTGGGACCTTCGGCAACCCTCCAGAGACCTTCCACACCCCTCCTGAGACATTTTGCACACCTTCTGAGACCTTCCGCACCCCTTCTGAGACCTCCCGCACCCCTTCTGAGACCTCCTGCACCCCTTCTGAGACCTCCCGCACCCGTTCTGAGACCTCCCGCACCCCTTCTGAGACCTTCGCACCCTTTCTAAAACCTTCCGCACCCTTTCTGAGACCTTCCACACCCCTACTGAGACCTTCTGCACCCCTCCTGAGACCTTCTGCCCCCCTCCTGAGACCTTCTGCCCCCCTCCTGAGACCTTCTGCCCCCCTCCTGAGACCTTCTGCCCCCCTCCTGAGACCTTCTGCCCCCCTCCTGAGACCTTCTGCCCCCCTCCTGAGACCTTCTGCCCCCCTCCTGAGACCTTCTGCCCCCCTCCTGAGACCTTCTGCCCCCCTCCTGAGACCTTCTGCCCCCCTCCTGAGACCTTCTGCCCCCCTCCTGAGACCTTCTGCCCCCCTCCTGAGACCTTCTGCCCCCCTCCTGAGACCTTCTGCCCCCCTCCTGAGACCTTCTGCCCCCCTCCTGAGACCTTCTGCCCCCCTCCTGAGACCTTCTGCCCCCCTCCTGAGACCTTCTGCCCCCCTCCTGAGACCTTCTGCCCCCCTCCTGAGACCTTCTGCCCCCCTCCTGAGACCTTCTGCCCCCCTCCTGAGACCTTCTGCCCCCCTCCTGAGACCTTCTGCCCCCCTCCTGAGACCTTCTGCCCCCCTCCTGAGACCTTCTGCCCCCCTCCTGAGACCTTCTGCCCCCCTCCTGAGACCTTCTGCCCCCCTCCTGAGACCTTCCGCACTCCTCCTGAGACATTCCATACCCTTCCGGAGACATTCTGCACTCCTCCTGGGACCTTCGG
The DNA here is from genome assembly GCF_000935625.1 of Nanorana parkeri. NCBI lineage: Eukaryota > Metazoa > Chordata > Amphibia > Anura > Dicroglossidae > Nanorana > Nanorana parkeri. Next base: position 2,322,297 of record NW_017306375.1, read on the forward strand.
CAACCCTCCAGAGACATACCACTCCCCTCCTGAGACATACCACACCCCTCCTGAGACATTCTGCACCGCTCCTGGGACCTACGGAAACCCTCCAGAGACATGCCGCACCCCTCCTGAGACATACTGCACCCCACTTCCGCACCCCTACTGGGACCTTCAGCACCCGTCCTGGGACCATCTGCACCCCTCCTAGGACCTTCCGCACCCCTCCAGAGACATCCTGCACCCCTCCTGGGACAAAACCCTCCAGAGACATGCCGCACCCCTCCTGAGACATACTGCACCCCTCCTGAGACATACCACACCCCTCCTGAGACATTCTGCACCCCTCCTGGGACCTTCGGCAACCCTCCAGAGACCTTCCACACCCCTCCTGAGACCTTCCGCATCCCTTCTGAGACCTTCCGCACCCCTTCTGAGACCTTCCGCACCCTTTCTGAGACCTTCCGCATCCTTTCTGAGACCTTCCGCATCCTTTCTGAGACCTTCCGCATCCTTTCTGAGACCTTCCGCACCCCTTCTGAGACCTTCCGCACCACTTCTGAGACCTTCCACACCACTTCTGAGACCTTTTGCACCCCTCCTGAGACCTTCCGCACCCCTTTCTTGAGACATTCCGCACCCCTCCTAGGACCTTTGGGAACCCTCCAGAGACCCCCCACACCCCTCCTGATACCTTTCTCACCCCTCCTGAGACATTCCGCACACCTCTTGAGACATTCCGCACCACTCCTGAGACCTTCCGCACCCCTCCTGAGACATTCCATACCCTTCCGGAGACATTCTGCACTCCTCCTGGGACCTTCGGCAACGCTCCAGAGACATACCACACCCCTCCTGAGACATTCTGCACCGCTCCTGGGACCTACGGCAACCCTCCAGTGAGATGCCGCACCCCTCCTGAGACATACCGCACCCCTCCTGAGACATACCACACCCCTCCTGAGACATTCTGCACCGCTCCTGGGACCTACGGCAACCCTCCAGTGAGATGCCGCACCCCTCCTGAGACATACCGCACCCCTCCTGAGACATACCACACCCCTCCTGAGACATTCTGCACCGCTCCTGGGACCTACGGCAACCCTCCAGTGAGATGCCGCACCCCTCCTGAGACATACCGCACCCCTCCTGAGACATACCACACCCCTCCTGAGACATTCTGCCCCCCTCCTGGGACCTTCGGCAACCCTCCAGAGACCTTCCACACCCCTCCTGAGACCTTCCGCATCCCTTCTGAGACCTTCCGCACCCCTTCTGAGACCTTCCGCACCCTTTCTGAGACCTTCCGCATCCTTTCTGAGACCTTCCGCATCCTTTCTGAGACCTTCCGCATCCTTTCTGAGACCTTCCGCACCCCTTCTGAGACCTTCCGCACCCCTTCTGAGACCTTCCGCACCACTTCTGAGACCTTCCACACCACTTCTGAGATCTTCCGCACCTCTCCTGAGACCATTTGCACCCCTCCTGAGACCTTCCGCACCCCTCCTTGAGACCTTCCGCACCCCTCCTGACACCCTCTGCACCCTTCCTGAGACATTCCGCTCACTTCTTGAGACATTCCGCTCCCCTCCTGAGACATTCCGCACCCCTCCTAGGACCCTCTGCACCCCTCCTAGGACCTTTGGGAACCCTCCAGAGACCCCCACACCCCTCCTGAGACTGTCCGCACCCCTCCTGGGACCTTCGGCAACCCTCCAGAGACCTTCCGCACCCCTACAGAGACCTCCCGCACCCCTCCTGAGACCCTCCACACCCCCCTTAGAGACCCTCCGCAGCCCTCCTGAGACCTTCCGCACCACTCCTGAGACCCTCTGCCTGAGACATCAGGCTGGCACCCCGGAACACAGCGGCAGCACAGAGTATGTAGCAAATTCATATTGTATTATTCTGCATTTCTGCGATTTGTAGTTCTCAATAGCTGAAGGTAATGTTCTGCATTGCTATATAATGTATTCCTGGGATTTATTGTCCTCTATAGCTGGTGGTATTCCACATTGCTGTATAAGTTTCATGTTTTATTGTTTTAATTTTTTCCACAAATCCGTCTTTAAAAATCAAACGTTGCAATTTTTATGTTTTTTTTCCCTTGGGGGGATTGGGGGTGCAGGTAGCTGGTCTTGCCTAGGGCGCAAAATAGACTGGCACTGGCCCTGCATACATTAACTTAAACTTCAATAGGGTTTGGGCACTATGTTCGGGGATTCACACATTTCAGGCTGAGTTCATGAATCCTCCTGCGAACCAAAACTCAGGGCAGTTTTCTCACCACTAAACCCTACTTTTTAACTGTAGGGTTAAGCTAAAAATATGGTCTTTTTACTGTTTTTTAGACAAGGATTTAAAAGAAATCAGCATGATGCAATTAATGTTATCAATATCTGGTAATGTGTTAAGAACTTTGGTTCTGCAATATTTTGTTGTTTGAAATGGCCTACCATGTCTTTCAACTACAGACTTGAGCTTGGTAATGACACTGTGAGAGTTTTTATATTGCACTTTGAGAATTTTTTTTTATATTTTAAGAACTTGTGCACATTCACTTCTGTTATTTTCAGAAATTATCATTTATGGCAGCATCGAGTGCAAATAGTGACATAGGCAAATGAGGATGTCATGATAACATGGCAAATATGTAAGATGATGAGAAAGTAGGATTGAGTGTGATGAAGCTCTGTAGGAACCAGTGGCAAATCACTGATCGAATCTAGAAAAATTGTAAATGTTTCAAAATGATAGATGCTAGTAATTGTAACAATGGTGTTTTATGATCCATAGCAAGCAAATCGCCGCTCCTATTCTCACACTGACTCCCTACCTCAAGAATGTCTGAGGTGCAGGTACTGAACATATCTCCACTCCACGTTCCAAGACCAAACTCCACAGGATCTTCACCGAATATAAAATATTTGATTCAAAAGATAATAGAGACACTGTCAGTCCTGCAACATAAACCACCTGTCTCTAAGTAATTTCACCAATTGAGCTTAGTCTTTAAATAGGCCCAATGGGCGAAATGTGTTACAGGCAGGTCATTTATGTTGGAGGGCTGATGGTTTGTCTATTATCTTTTCAACAAAAGATGTTATATTTGGTCTAAGGTCCAAGGGTGTACTATAACTACAGTAAATTTATGAAGGCTCGAGGTTCCCAGTGAATATGGTGAATGTTACCTGAGTGGACAAACATAGGAGTAATGTGTGTGATAAATGTCTAGTGTGTTTTCAATGGCAAAACATTGGTCAGTGGTCAGTGAATCAAAGATTTGTTGTTTCAGCTAAAAACAAAGAAAGCAAAACACTAAGACAGCCTCTTCTGTTCTTGAAAAGCTGCATGGCATTACAATCCAGATGTTGATGCATAAGTGTGAAATTTCCATGACATTTGTCTCTATGTGGAACATACACATTGATGTACGTTTTTTGGGTAACAATATTTAAGTGACCAAGCAAATAAACATTTTTAATAATGGATCCATATGAATAAAGTAGGGTGTTTTTCATGTTTTTATGCAGGTTTTTAAATTTACTCTAGCATCGCGACAAATAAAGACATCTATTTTTTTCTACAGTGTATGTACACCCTAGCAATGAGCTTCCCTATTTTGTTCCCTTGTGGTCTGCTTAATACACCACTGAAAGCATTTTGTTTAATCTGTTCAATAAGTGAAAAAAATACCTGTACTCCAACACACTACCTGTCCTAGGGTGACCATGCTGTTCCTACATAGAAACAGTAGGGTGGCAACACTAACAGAGTTAGTGTTGCCACCCTAAGACAAGGAATATGTTTTTGGTAAGACCAGCTGGTGAAAATAAAGGGAAAAAAGCCAGAAAAAAAGAAAATGAATGCAACCACCACATCTAAAAACTGGTAAGATACAATATATTACATTTTGTTAAGATGCACTTTATTTAAAGGACCCTTTTGTTCTTGGTGGAGTTACTATGATAATCCATGCTTCTTTAGGTCTGAGGACAGCCTTACTTTTCCATATTTCTTAACAAATTAAGCTTTATTTGTTTTGGTATTATTCCACTTTTCGGAACTACTTGCCCGTGTGTTATCTGTAAACTTGGCTTTTAGTATGCAATATATTTTCCTTTTCCGTTTTTGCACTGTTCACCAGCATCCATGACTTGAAATTGTCTAAGAAAGAATTTATGATTGATTGCTATAGGTTTCTGCATTTTGCAAATTACCATTACTTTTGCACTACCCAATTAAATAAGCTCAAATTTGGCATTCTTGCATGTCATTCTAAAATGTTCCAAAAAAATTACTAGTAGCTAGGAGAATGAAGGAGGGAGGAAGGGGAAGTGGGGAACAGAGAGCATGGGAGTGGCTTGCCTTGCTGTATGTGTGTGTGCTAGTAAGCTGTGTGTGTCTCCTCTGCAAAGGAAAGGGTGCTGCCCTAAAACAGGATATCAGGGCCAGTACATAGTAGACCCGTTGATTCTGTTGGAAGGTAAAACTTTTAAACATCAAGGAGCAGCTTCCATTGTAAGCGATTTATTCAGCATTAAAATAGCTTTAAAACATTTTGACTTTAATATCACTTTAAATAAAAGATAAAATGAGTGCAAACTCAAACATGTCAACTGCCTCTTTTTTTCTTTTCATGGAGTGAATGCATAAACAGGAAATATAAAAGCAAATGTGATCAGACTGTGATGACTGGTTGAACTCAGGTAATCTTTTCCTGCAATAGAACACAAATGGCATGTTATTGACCAGTGTTATTTAGTGGTAGCTATGTAGGCCACTTACATTTAGGGTTACCAATACTTACATTGATTGGAACTATTCTTTTTCCCTCTAGGCTGCGGTGTGGATTGGTCTGGTTTCTGCGAGGCCCAGGTCGCTCTATGTAGATAATCATATGAAATGCTTACAATGCATGTTGAAAGTTAATAAAGTGTACAGCTGTAATTCATCTAAAAAATGACCCTTACCAAAACACGATCCAAAATTTCACCTCCAAAACTCTAGTTTAAAAATATAAAAAAAACCCATTAAATGTACTTTACTTTAGTAAATATAAAAGGCATACAAATGTTTCATTTTAAAATGACTCGCTTCCCGGCTTCCTAAAACCGGAAGTTCGGGTATCAAGCTAGGCATTGGAGCATTTGGGCGACTACAAGTATTTGTCCAAATACTCGGTATCGACACTGATTATCGGCATTGGTATAGGTGCATCTTTAATTAAAAATACTGTCAGTTTTTTGCCATGTACTTTTCTGCAGACTCAACAGGAAAACAGAAAATACATTTTCAATGTGAGAGAAATCCCCTATTGTTCCCTTTGAAAGATTTCTTCTCTATTCCTGTTCTTGTGAAAACTCTAAATTTTGGATTTTCCCTTCCATTTTTGGAAATTTTGTAAGCAGGATAATTAGAAAGAGTAAATCTCCATATCAGAGAAACAGGCAACAAAATTGGAGCATGGGGACATGTAAGACTGCTGGAGACCCAGGCCACTGCATTGAGTGTGAGAGCAGTGGACTACCTTTATGGTGTGCTGTAGAACGGGGAATTCTATTCTTTGGTGAAGCACAAAGGAACAAATCCACAGGCATATTTATTAATGTACAGCCTAACTGCATTACAGTAATACATTTATTGTGGTCAAAGGTGCCTGTTTTTTCTGATTAACAGTCAAATAAGAGAAGCAGAGCCCTCAGAGAGACATTGGGAATTATCTACTAAAACGTACAGTGTTTGCCTAAATTATTGAAACTGTAGATGTACAAATAAATATGTTTGAAACTCTTCTGCACATATTGTAGTTGGGTGTTCAGTATGGACACACGGTTGAAAATTTCCAGGGTGAAAAAAAAAAGAATTAGTCCAGAGGTTTCAATAACTGAAGAATGCACAAGTAATTAAGACCCAACTTTGTCAAGTCTAAGAATATTTTTTATGATTTGGTACCTCTATAGGTAATATGGGGACTAACAGCGAGATATTTCTAGGTTAAAGTACATTTTTCTCATAGAACATCCTTTATAAGCTCATACCGGTGTACAAGTATTCACAGCTATCAGCCTTTCCAGTATTTAACTTAGATGACTCTTTGCTAGACCAGATCTTTTCATTCCTTCCCCTAAAATGTTACAAAATTATTTTTTATGACAGTTTTTTTTAAAGAGCTACTTAATCCAAAACTAAATTTTGGGCGGACATGTATTGATTGAACAGGTTCTTTTGTCTCCTGTAGACTGTAACTGTGAGATTTTTGTGTGAAGACAGCTCTCTATTGTAACTGGGCTGGCCATTTCTTTTCATTATTCTCTTTTATAGCGACTCCATTAGGTTATTGTGACATAATCATTTAGATTTGTAATGTTCAATTACATTTTGGGGGGTGGATGCCCTCAATACAATTACAGAGAAATTTAAGAAACCGGTATCTAATTCAGCTTGCCTACACATGGAGAGTTGGCTTTTAATTAATATACAACACATTTTATTAAAAAAATGTAATTCTATGCTTTCTTACCAGTATGTCAGCAACTTTTGGAAGTACATCTTCCTAAAGAAGGCAGAAACAAATATGTTATGATATGGAAAGTAAAAATAAATAGTGATAAGAGACCCTAGTAATTAAAATTATGAGTAAAAACATTCTGTGCATTAATTAACATATTATTTTCTTTTGAAAATATTTGTATACTTTTATATTATTACTTACCAATACATCACATGCAACATTCTTGACATCATCTATATGTCCAAGAATTTTCTACAAAAGATATATTAAAATTAGAGATGCACTGAAATTGAAATTTAAAAACCCGAAACAAAACCGAAATAAAAAAAATTGTCAGTTTGAAACTGAAAATGTTTTTATTTAATTTTTTTCACATTTTTAAAATATTTTATTTTTATTTATTTTTTATAAACTTTTACATATAACATGAGAACATAGTATGGTTACTATAACTGCATCTATGAATGAACAGGAAGTGATGTAGCTCACTCCCATTCATTCATAATTGAGTATATAGTAACCATACCATGTCCTCAATTATATACAAACACTCAGCGATCACTGATCATTGAGTGTTTGTACCGCTCTCCTTCCTGACTCGCTGTCACAGGAGGCTGAGCGAGCGGTGCGGGAGGAGATCTCAGCCTCCGGTGACAGCGCTGGCTGTATCCGCAGGAAAATTGCACTTTCGGCATTTAGCCAAAAGTGCCGTTTTCGGCCAACATGTTTCGGCGGCCGATATATCGGTGCATTACTAATTAAAATATATATGCACAATTTCTAACACATTATATACTTTACTCCCTGATAATTACTTTAGGGGTGTATTTATAAAACGTTTACAGAGCTATTTGTTCTGTGACATATACAGTATATTGGCACTGCCTTATGGCCACTAGATGCAAACTCTTTATAAATACAGCCCTAAGTCAGGTATATATTGATTCAATTGATCACTTTGCCATCTCAATATGCAGTAGTTATTTTCTTTTAATATAAAACGTTTGTGTTTGCAGAAGTGTTTTATTATTAAGAAGCACTGCTTATGTTCACGGTATCCTAATAAGGAGCTAAAACTTGTTATTGCAACCCAATCTTGAGTGGTTATGGGCATTACAAGTCAGTAGAAAAGGAGCAGATAATGCTGTTCATTCTTACTTTTGAAAACGTAGAATGCTTCAAATATATAGTCTTATTTTAATGCAATGTTGAGGCTGTTCTACTAATGAAACAAAACATATACAGGGTTATTCACTAAGCTATGTTCGGCTATTCACTACGGCTGATTTCTGCCGTACATTGGCTGAAATCAGCCATACTTCGGCTGCACTTCGGTCAGCCGAACATGCTCTGCAATGCTGAGCCGAAGCTCCGGCAGCTCACTCGTTGCCATTCGCCCCTATTGACATAGAGGCTGAACGGTACCTCCGTGGTACCAAGAAGAATAGGCAATCAATGAAAAAAATAATGTAAAAAGTTGAAAAAAAGATTTTAAAAATATAAATAAATGTTAAATCTAAAAAAATAAAAAATATTTTTTTTTAAAAAGAAAAAAAATACAATTGGGCAGAGCTAGCATTGACAGCTAGCTCCGCCCAACTGTTTCCTATTGGCCGGCACCTTCTAGAGTCTTCTAGCAGGTCCCGGGCAATGAATAACAACTGGGCGGATCCGCCCTTGACGTCACGTCCTGCTATGCCCAGTTGTCATTGTTTAATGACAGTTCAGCGTCCCCAGGTCATTTGGGGACGCTGAACTGTCATTACAACTGGGCGGAGCCAGCTTAGGCCGGCCGTTCGCCCCGCTTTGGGTGTCGCTTTGGCTCAGGCGAGCCGAAGCATATGCCTTCGGCTTGGCTGAGCCGCTCGGCTGCCTTCGGCAGCTGTAAGTGCTATAGTAAATAGCCCGTACAGCAGCCCTTCAGTTCAACTGAACTGAAGGGCTCCCGCAACCGAAGCTAGCCAAAGGATCAGCCGAAGCTATGGCTGATTCTACGGCTTGCTTTGTGAATAGACCCCATAATCTTTATATACTTTCATATTTGGCAAAGAATCTTAAGCTTGTCATACACTATGCAGATTTCGGGTGGTTCATGATGAACTTGCTGAAATTCACACAGTGAGTGGCCCAGTTGGCACCCATCTGCTTAGCACCCCTTGATCAAAAAATCTGCTGGAACCTGCTGGAAAATCTTGCAGCCAATCAGCTGCAAGCACCATTCTGGTATTCTGACAGCAGCAGGTGGTCGCTGTTAGAATACAATGTAAACAGTGGGGAATTCACGCTAAGCAGCATGGATGGAAGAGTCTGTGATTTTTTTTGTTCAGCTAGAAGGCTGAACAAAAAAATAGTACAGTGTATGGCTAACTCTACTCCTTTTATGCCTGTTCTGCTTGAGTATTGTATTTCTTTTTAAACATTTTTAATGTCTAATGGTTTCATGAAGGCCTTAGTATCAGAGGGCATCTGCATTGAATAGAGGCATGTTAAAGGAAACCTGTGTTAACCACAATAGGCAACGTGTCATTGCTTACAACTTTCACTACTGACTGCATGTTTTTTTGCCATCAGTGAACTAGCATTTTTCTTTTGATATAGCTATCCTTAAAGACTTACATTCAAACATGTGTTCTTACCAGCACTGTAGCCACTTCAGGCAGCAAGAAATCCTGTAAAAAAAACCCCGGAAACTGGTTATATTGGCATTAGAAAATTGGAAAGGATGTGTATCACACGCTATTACTTTTATTTTGAGAAGCAGTTTGTTCAAATGGACCATTTTGGATGAAGTTCCCTTTTAACAAAGGCAGGACACAATATCCTGTGGTTGTACTCACTGATGATTTTTGACAAAACTGTGTGTATTGTTATAATGTAGTGTTGTGCCATTGCATATTTTATATAGACCCTCCAAACACAGAATATCATGCTTACCACTACATCTGTTACAACTGATGGAAGATCTTTCTAAATAAGAATAAACAAAAAATTATAATACCAGCACAGTTGGCCCTAATATTACTTCTGTCAATGTTAATATGATAATAATCTTAAAAATACATAATGTGAGATAGTCAGTTATTTTGGACCCTTTAAGGCTATTAAATTCAGGTCAAGTTGTTTCTTATTGTCTAAAAACGAATTGGCAATTTATAACCTGAAAACTATAATTAGTGTAGTAGTAGTAGCAGTATCAGTAGTAGTAGTAATATAGTATTTTGTATACATAACAGGGTATTTGATTCATTGTTCACTGTGCAATGTGAGCTTTCACTTTGCAGAGTGAATGTTTACTGAGCTTAGTAGAAAAGGTGAAGCTGTGTTTACTTCAATCAATCAATCAATCAGTTATGTGCTACCAAAAAGCCTATTTTTTAAAATTAGTCATGCACATGATTTGGTGCTCAAAGTAAACACAGGTTATTTACCAACATTGTGCAAAATGAACATTCACTTAGCTGAGTAAACAGCCTCAACTCCATGAGAAAAAAAACCCCCAGTATAGTTATTGTTACTGAGAGGTTATGGGACTTAAAACATTAGCATTCCTTATGCAAAAGTCAATGAATTACAGTACATGCAGTGGTATGCAGTTTACGATATGGCATTTTTATAAATCTTACCAAAACATCAGCAACACAGGCTAGGATGTTATTCTAGATGGGAAGGTAGAAATATTATCTATTATTATAGTAAACACTACAGTAAACATGACACTCTACACTGTTCATGCAATCCAGGTAATCAAGACATTACAAGGGAGAACATTTGACCCATAGCTAGCAAATGTTAAACTCTAAATGAACCCCTTAGTTTAAACCAACTAAATACATTTCAGGTGCATCAAAACAAAAGATATACAAGTTAAGGTTGGATCTGGTGAAAGTTTATTTTCTTTAATGTTCCTTATGCTGTGGCTATTTTTATTAATTCCACCAATATTTAATATTCCAAGGAAATATGTTTAAATGATGAAGAAGATAATAAGGACTAAGGCATAAAGGGTAAAATGCTGAAGCTTTTTCAGATTCCTTTCTTGCTGTACAGTTTGGCAATTATTAGGAAAAGGCAGTGGATGATTTTGTATTGCAATATGTGTAATATTTGTATTTACCATGAAATCAAACAATATTTCAGCAACTTGGTCAGCAATTTGCTCACAGTTTTTAATTGTAGGCACCTAAAAAGAAGAAAAAAATGATTATCTCCTAGCTACATTTATACTAGTCCTATGGCTACAAATCTGACATAGATATATGGTCGATCCCTCCACGGCAAGTAAAAACATTGCTAGTTGGTGTGTATGGTAAACACACAAACAATCAGGGCTGTCACCGCTTGCTCCGCCCAATTGTTTATATTTTGCCGGCATCTGTCAGAATGCCATTCTGCGGCAGGAGTTTGTTGCAAGCGGACAGGTCAGGGGGCGTCAAGATTTTAAAAATTATTTCTATTTACTTTTTCTTGTTTTACTTTTTATTTTGTCGAGTCATCATCGTGGACAACGCTCGATCTCAAGATTGACCCTGGATTACATCGGTGAATCCATTTTCTGGGTTTAAAAAAAAAATAAAACACTCGTCAGAAACTTGTATTTTGTTTTTTTTTCAATTAAAGGATTTTTTCAAAAGTCTGATGTTTTTATTTCCAATTCTGCTACTATCCAAAGTAAGAACAAAAAAATTATACGTACTTTGATCATCTGCATAGCCCAAAGTATAGGAGTCTAAAGACTACCATTGACTTTTAAAGACAGTCTCGTGTGAAGGCTAGATTAGAGTGCCCTCAGGCATCTGCAGTCTGCAATACGTTCTTATATAAATTTTCTAAATATATTATAAGCAGTTGTTTTTCTTTTAAAGGGTATGTGAAGCTTTTACCACTTTAATTCCAAGCAAACTGTCCAAAGTACAGCCAACAGCCTCCTGGAAAAAAAGAGCACATACAGATGTAAAAAAATGTAACATACAAAATACTCTTCTACATATATTTTTGTTATTCACACATTTATTTTAAATACAAATGACATTTATGAGTATGTACTACTCTACTGTAAACACTGACAATAACTATATATTACATAGATACCATTAGCTGACCTCTGCTTTGCATGTTTGCCTTAGTGTTATAGAAATAAGTCACCAGCACTCCACGATTTAAAATGAATAAGTCCTTTTAATGGACAATGATGTCACAGAAATCCAACATGAGCCGACGTTTCGGGGCCACGCAGGGTCCCTTCTTCAAGGCAAGAGATGGTCACACTTATTTCTTCAACTCTGTGTTTTGCACGGTGCCATCCGTGAAGTTACTGCGAGCACCATCTTTTGATTATTGGCCGGGACTGCTGAAAGGTGTGCGGAGGGCACTTCCATCAATTGCCTTAGTGTTATTTCGTATGATGGGTCACATTTGCAATGAAGACACCTGCTCTTGCATCCACTGTCCCTGTCTTCTGCATTCAGAATTAAATTGTTATTAAACAATCTTCTTCCAGTAGTTTTCAGCTGTCCCTCCAGCACTGGTGCTGGTCTCTGATCCAGCGCAGACTGCTGTTTCTTCCTGTCCCATGGAGTCTGTCCGACGTGCACGCTCCCAAGTGCATGCATTCAGTTTCACTGTAGCTCTCCTCCTCTCCCCTCCAGTGATATGGACTGCGCATGCACAAGAAGCTGAGTTCTACAGCCGGGAGTGAGTGGCACAGACACAGGTAAGTTTTTATCTATTTGGTAACTTGTATTTTTTTTAATGTTTTTGCATATATCTCCTGCTTGCTAACAGTAGAAACAGTAGACTTTAATGTCACTTTTACTTTGTGGATACTTCTGGTTACCTGCCTGGTAAGCAGTGTATTATCTATTGCCAGGTGCTGACTGAGGGAAAGTACACATGTCTTACAAGTTTTCCTCCACCAATTATTTAAGCTGGCCATACACCTTACAATTATCTGCAGACTTTCTGTGGTCAGATGGAAAAGGTGCAACATATTCCTCCATCTACACTTAACTGTGTGGCTGGAGGAATCTCCACCTGGGCCAATCTGTTGCACTTTTTCCATCTGACCACAGAAAATCTGCAGATAATTGTAAGGTGTATGGGCACCTTAAGTCTCCAGCATGGTAAGATGGATTTAGCCCTTCAGCTGTTGTTGAACTACAAGTCTCATGAGGCATTGCAAGACAGAAAGTTACAGGCATGACTTGCATAGGCAGAGCCATGTTGGGGTTTGTAGGTAAAGCACAGCTGGAGGGTGGAGCTCTTTGTAACCATAATGCTGGCCTTTGAATTTAGGTCAGCTGGCTTAGAAGGGCGAATAAGGGGGCTTTTAGATAAGCCAGCCCCCTCACTATAAAAAGGTGAGGTCAATGCAGCCATATTACCAATTTGCTTAAGCTGTGATAAGGAAAGCATAGTTAGTGCTGCTGATAAAGTGCATAGACAAAATTATGGCAGGGCTTGAAGGCACTGATAGATCTATTTAAGTTGATTTTAACCCTTACTAAATGCCATGTAGGTAGCAAAATGCAGCGTTTACTTTTTGTCATCCTTTGTTACATCTAAATGCTGCTTATGTCTTGTAGTTCTTTACAGTTTATTTCTTACCACATGCACTACCTGTATAGTGATAATAGGTTGCATGTGTTTCTTAGGGCATATCCCCTAATTATTTCTGGCTGCAATTGTTTTTTTCCACAGGCCTTTTTATTTAAATGGTGACCACAGTGGAATGTACTTAGGCAATGTGCATCAGCACAGATCCTTTGGGAGAGCATGTGACAGGGTTATTTACAGCAGGGTTTACATCTGCAGTGGGTGTTTGTAGTCCTCTGTATTCCAGGTCTGATTTGTTTCATTATGGTTAAAAAAAAGCATCTTCTCAGTCACAAAGGCGTACTGCTGCGCTGAAGACCCTCTCTGATCTCACACTTGCAATAGTGCAGGCTGGTATCTCAAGCACACATTGGGCCATCTACAGCCAGGTATACATTTTTGACACTCAGTAGTCCATAAATATGATTATTTGTAAGCATTTTAGATACTGCCTTTCTGTCCCTGCTTTTGTTTGCATGACCAGGGCAAAAATGGCCGTATATGGGAAAAACATTTAAATACTTAAAAGGAAAAAGAAAAGTAAAAAAAAATAAGCATGTATGATTCAGTGGGCATATTCTTTCCAGCTCCCCAGAGCTTCTCCTCGTGCTATATTCAGGAGAAACAAACCCAACAGAAATTGAACCACGGCAGATTTGCTCATCCTTACAAATCACTATATGGGTATTTTAATAATTATACATTTTCTCTTATCTCCAATGGATGTTTAATGTGAAAACAAGTTAGCTGGCCTGACAAACTGATAGTAATGAGCACACTAAAATTAACTTGTTTATCTGTCCTTTGTCACAAATTATAATCAGACAGGTTTAGATGAGGTACACTTAAAGTAACCAAAAGCCCTCCAACAATCCACTGCAAAAGCACAGAAGTTATTTACATGTCCTCTCTTCTATTAAAATTTTTCATTTAAAGATGGGGGGCATTTCAGTGGATTAACTGTTCATGCAGAACAGCTGGCTTATATCACATATAAAATCTGTTTTTATAAAACCATTTATCATAAACTGCATGCAGCTGTTTCAGAATAGTTAGCCATCGTCCCACACAATATGGAAATCATGGCTTCTAGTAAGTAAAAAAAAAAAACAGATAGCGTAAGAAAACTGTCCCATTTTCGAGATTTCCCTTCTCTTCCTGTCCTAACAGGGAAGTAACAGGAAGTAAGAAGTACTTTCAAAGTGATATCAATTCACCATCAATTCAGTTGTCACTTGAATAAGTGTCCCCATGGAAATATTTACACTTTATTCCTGTTCTGGTGACAACTCAGAATTTGAAATTCTCCCTGATTTTCAGTCCCAGTGAACATAGTCACTAGGACAAAAAGAAGGTAATCCTCCCAAAAAGCAACACAGAGAGCAATGAAAACTGGGTGGAGGTTCTAATTTCTCACCACTCTGTCCAAATCTAAAGCAAAAAGGTTTGGCTTTAGACACACTTTAATGTTCAGTATATTTTGCACAGCTTTGACAGAGACTGGAAGAAATTAGACGGTTATGTGTTTTATCAAAGACCAATGTATACCATGTGCTTGGGAAATACAACTAAATCATTCAAGTTTAGTATTCTTTATCTTTTTGAAAAAGTAAATTATTTACCAGCAATGTGTTAACTTCATTTAGGAAATCCATAAACAGTTCTTGATTTTGTGTTGTCTAAAAGTGAACAAAAACAAAACTGATTATAGTAATTTAGTAAATGTAAAAATTTCCCCCACTTTATTAGGTGACTCTTTTGTTAATACTCCAAATAAGAACAGGCGTTTTATATGGCCTCAACCTGAAAAATATTTGTCACATGATGAGAAATAAAAAAAAATGAAACTTGTTATTACAAAATTGCTTTTCTCTATGTAAGACGTTGTGTATTAGTATTTATTACATGCTAAATTAGTTATAGGAAGATTAATGGTATATCTGTTTTTACTTTCAATAGTTCTTTATTGAAGTCAAGTGAAGCATACATAACAAAATGCATATAACAAAGCCAACTTAAACGTGTATAAAACGTCAAATAGTCAGAATTAATATTCAGGATACAGTATGCTTTGCAATGGAGAATATCACAATATAATTTCCATTTATAGGGAGGTGAGTAGGAAGGGAAGGATGACAAAACAAGTGGAAAGAGAGGAGGGAGGGAAGACAAGGTATGGACCAGTTATGCGTCAGGAAATAATAGATATCAAACAATGCAGTATGGATGTACAATCCATTTTCTCCAAGCTGAGAGGAATATAGGATATAAATTATTTTTCATAGCAAACATCTTTTCATAGGAATATTGGGTGTTGACTAATGAAATCAGGTCAATGATGTTAGGAGGAGTTGTTTGTAATCATCTACGGGTAATCAACAATTTAGCTGCATAGAGAATATGCACAACAATAGTGCGAGTTGCCGTTGGGAAACTATAAATATTGATATGCAGTAGGGCGAGTTCTGGGGATGGAGAGAGAGGTGAGGGGGAAAAATGGGAGATAATACGGAAGACTCCATTCCAGAACCGTATATCTGTTTTTTGAATAATAGATATTTAATTCAAATTTACGTATTAAAAAGAACCCATGTACAAACATATATACATATCCTTAGGTATAAACATTCAACATTGCTTTGTCACAAGTATCACATAATTATATAACTCTCCATTTATAGGTTTCTGTATTGATTTACATTCAACAAAGCTATGGACATTTTAGTTTTATCTCACATAACCCGATAGTTCTCCATTTCTTCATTTATACACTCTCTCCCCACATCTATTAACACAACCTCTATCTGGGGGAAGAGGGGGAGATAAAGGCGGTGTGGGTCCTCTTATTAATACCCCCCCATGTCTTTGACCAACTTGTCCTCTTGTACTTTATCATCATAAATTCCACCTTTTGTGTATGCTCTCCTCTAAATATGTGTATATCTGTTTTTAATATGTGTTTCAATTAAAGCGTTTTATTAATTCTGTGTGAGGTATGACCCCACGGTAAATTTAGGGGTGATTTACTGAAATTGTAAGCACACCCATGTATTTTTACTTGCCCTTTGGGACGATTATAAAATATTAGTTCTTTAATAAAACACCACCACACTACAGTGTATTATGTTTACCTTTGCAAGCTGATATTTGCACAAAAGATTTCCCAGCTGCTGAAGAAATTGTGGTGCATCATTCTGAAACAAAATTATTATAAATTATGAAATTAAAATTTGTGCTTTAAATTCATAACCCAAAAATGTATATTTTGGGAATAGGTGTCATATAAGGGAAGAAAAAATACTAACACAATATACATTACACATTCTTCAATTAACTTTTAGGGGTCTTTTTATCAATGTTTTCAAGATTAATACAACTTTCACCCATGATTTACACATTTTTCACATAAGATTAGAAAAATGTATTAATCTTGGATGAAAACACTGTTAAGTAGATCCGTAAACCATTTCTTAGAATATTAGCTGTCTGATTTTAAAATACAGACTCCTACCAGTTTAGGTTTATGTATATAATCAACAACCATTAAATTAATTTGTATAAAGTAAACTCTTTTATTTTTCAAACTTGTATCCATTTACCTGAAACAGCTGTATAAGACAAGTATTTTGAATGGTAGCAGTTGAGAAGTCTAAGACAAAAAAACATGTAAAAAAATATTTACGTGCTGTATTTCTACCAACTATCAAATAAGCTTTATATTTGTTTATAAAACACAAAATTTGGAATCGTTTTCAAAATAGTATTAATTCAAAATGCATTTCCTGCCCTTGAAATAAGTAAGAGTACTTTTTTAAAATGTAGGATTATTTTTTATTTACCAAGGCTGCTGGTCAAAGCCACCAGGAAAAAAGCCACAGCAAGCTTCATCATAGACCTCTGGAGTATGGAGTCACACAACAATAATGCCAGCAAAAGCTGCTTTGAGCAACACTTTGTGATAGATCTATTTATAAAGGAATTCAGTGTTTAGATTTTTCACAAGACTTCCAGAAATGAATAAAGGTTTATCTATTTTGCAATCTCTAAAGTTGACCTTCTTTTATTTATAGAGTGTGTGTGAGCTCTAAAACCATTTTATTTATTAGGTACAAGATGAATAAAGGAGAGATGTTTACATGTTACTGTGTAATGTTCCTTCAGGTTTCACCTTTCTGGTTTCGTTGATTTTGTCACGGAAATGAGTATGACAGGTCAACAGGTCGTTATAGTGAGAAGGTTGTAGAGTAAATACACTTTTTAATAGTAATGTATACTAAAAAAAGTCACCTTGCATTGCTCAGTGTCAACTTGTTGTCAGCTCTTAATTAAAGTAAACCTAAATCCTCACAGAAACCCTCCTTTTTATTTGCACACCCTCTTCCCTCCTATTGTGCTAATTTTTACTCTGGCAGTATAACATTTCTAAGTTGTTCCCCTTACAAGTGCTCCAGACTCCATCTGGCTGCAGGTCCCATGTCTAACTGTGGCTGCAAGGTCAGGTGTCTCCTCCTATAATGCAGAAACTGCATGAATGGCTGGTTTGGCTGAATCTGCCTATCAGGGGCTCTGCCTAAATACAGTTCCTAAATTATGACAGCAGACACATGGGAATTGATTTACTTAAGGCAAATAGGCTGTTCACTTTGCAAGGGATTTGAATTTTGCAGGAGTTTTCCATAACTTGGTGAATGTGGTGAAGTTTCACTTCGCAAAAAATACCCAATCACATGCAAGAAAAATAAAAATAAAATAGTATAGCACATCAATAGGTGATGGAAATCATCAGGGCGTCAACTAAGGTGAAGCTTTCCCTGCAAAGTGCAAATTCCCTTGCAAAGTGAACTACCTGTTTACTTTTAGTAATTCAACCCCATGACCTATGATCAATGGCTAGAGATATTTTTTCCCCTAATCTCTTAGGGGTCTGTTCACGAAGCAGGCGAAGGATCTAGCCATAGCTTCGGCCAATCCTTCGGCTAGCTTCGGCCCCAGGACCCCTTTGGTTCAGGGCTGCTGTACGGGCTATTCACTATAGCCCGTACAGCTCCCGGACTTGGCCGAGTGGCTCAGTCGAGCCGAACGCATATGCCTCGGCTAGGCTGAGCCGCGCTGAAAGCCGAAGCTGGCCGAGAGGCCGGCCGACAGCCTACTTCTGACAGCTGGGCGGAGCCAGCCGTGATCTTACGACTGGCTCTGGCCACTTGCAGAGAGATCAGCATCCCTAGTTACCAGCTAGATTCCTATTGGCTATTTCAATTTGCAATAGCCAATAGCAAACCAGCATTGCACCCGCCCTCTGCTGCGGTTCTCCATCAGGTCCACCACTACTGATTGACAGCAGCAGAGGGTGGGTACAATAGCTAGTTTGCTAATGGATATTGCAAATTGAAATAGCCAATAGGAATCTAGCAATGCATTCCTATGGCCAAAAATTATTTTATTTTATTTCTATTCTGACACGGCTTCGTGTCAGAATAAAGAAAAAAAAAAGAAAAATCAGTGTTTCTCTCCTTGGCGGCCGGGAGCGGGAGACTCCCGGAGCGCCCGGGAGAATTTTTCTTTTTCTTTTTTTGGACGGCAGCAGAACCGCCGGCCAATAGAAAACAGTTGGGCGGAGCTAGCTTTCACTGCTCGCTCCGCACAATCGTTTTCTATTTATTTTTTTCTACTTTTTAAACTATTTTTCTGTTCTGCTCGGTACCACAGAGAGACCAAGCAGAACACCCGAGCCGAGTGCCGCTCAGCGGCATTTGGCTATTCACTCACTGCTGTTCGGCATCTATAAGAATAGACCGAACAGCAGCGGTTAGCCTGCCGGAGGTTCGGCTTAGCCGATCCAGATGTTGGATAGGCTGAGTCGAACTCCTTCTGCACTTCGGGTCGGCCAAACATGCTGAGCATGTTCGGCCGACCCGAAGCCACCCAATGTACGGCTGATTTCAGCCGTACCAGCCTGAAGTGAATAGCCAAACAGCATTCGGCTCACTTCGCTTTAGGTCGGTCATTCACTCGGCTGCCTACGGCAGCTTAGTGAATAGACCCCTTAGTCTTTATTTTTTATTTTCTGTCATTTAGAATTTTTACGACTTACAGTTGGTAAGTACCTTGGGTTTGAATACACGTTAAATGACTTCCAATAAAATTAGTAATAAAATATGTATGGTTTTGGCTGGACCATTAAAGTGATTGCATACAGTTTTCTTTAACTTTGTTTGACACCATGCTACCCACAAGGAAGAATAGTTTACAGCTTCAAGAAAATGCTGATAGTAATATTTACTCAAATTAATGCATATGCTTTAGGTCAACTTTAACGGGGCTGATTTACTAGGAATATCCTATAAAGGCAATGTGAGTAAAGGTTCACAGGTCAAGCAGAAAATATGTTCATTTTAGGTGGAAAACAACTGTCATATCATTACCTTAAGGGGCAGGGTCCGATTTCAGCAGTTTAGTTTCATTCATTAAGCAGGACAGATTACCTTGGCTCAGTGTAAGTGGAAATCATAAATCACTGACAGGATTAAATGCAGTACCCTCACAAACATTGTATCGAATGTAGTATGTTTTAGGAATACACTGGGCCTTATTTTCTGATACACGGGCCTTATTTACTAATGTGTAAATATCCAATCACCTGCAGCAGAATAAGAAATGCATTGCTGATATCTTTGAAAGTTTGAAGTGAACACATTTGCACATTTGCTCCATTTGCTACTACATTTTGCCTAAATTCAAACAACATCGGGAACAGAGTGCAAGAATAAAACAAGGAAGCAAGTTGTAATGATGAATATCAGTTTATTATACTGGTAGTAATCAATAGTTTGCAATTTTTTTAAGAATATGATGTGTTATAAATCTGTGATTCGTCATTCATTTCGTTTTACAGCGTGTACCTAAAAAGAAAAGAAAAAATAATTGTACAATAAAGTTGAATGTGCAGTATTGTATAACAAAGACAAAAACATTTTTGAATTTACTTAAATCATGTCAAAATAAACTAATTACTCACATTGAGAACAGTAGTCTTTATCCTAGCAAAGGGAGTGGAAGAACACCAGCTTTTCCTCCTGAAGCTTTACCCTTACCACCCTAATGCAAACATCATGAAAATATGTTAGGATACATTTAATATCTTCTGCAGTTAAAGTTTATTTCCATATTGGATGAACATTTATTTAAAGCTGTATCCCAGAAGGTTATGCATTCATTCATACAGCACACACACAAATCTGTCATGAATTAGGCTCCTATAATTCCCTAAGCAGGAATTATAGGAGGCAAGGAAGTGAGCATGGGGGCTGTAATGTATAATGTTTTACTTTAGAAAATATAATTTAGACTTAGTTATTCCCTCAGGAGAAATTATATATTAGGTCAATTAGGTGTTAAAGGAGAACTATGGGGTTAGGGTTTTTCCCCATAATTCTCCTAAGGGTAACGGGAGGACACAAACTAGCCTCCTCCCATCTCCCAAAGCTCAGTATACCGAGAGCTGTAGCTCGCGGTATCCTGAGTCGCCGCAGCAGGAATGGATCCCGACAAATCTGTCTGGATCCACCCAGTTGCGTGAGTGACAGCTGGCTCTGCCTATCTAGAGGCAGAGCCAGCTGTACCCGCCCCCTCCCCATCTGTTCCGCCAGTCAGCGCTTGAGGATCGGACAGGGGATCTCTCTGCACGGATAGATTGAGAAGTGAGCAAGCGCCGGTATGTTTTCGCTCACTTCCCGATCTACTGAGCCGACCTGTGACAGTTTCATTGTCACAGGTTGGCTAAGATTATGAGGCTGAGTGAAAATCACTCGCCTCATAATTTTCCTTTAAGTGAAGGAATTCTCCTCCAGTTTTTGAAAGGAGAAAAATGCCAACTCCCTTCCCCCACACTATAATGAGCAAGACTTTGTAGCTATTCATAAACAATAGATTATTATCCATTGTAAAATGGATCTAAATGGTTATGTCAGAAATGCACTGCTCATGGGCACCTTGCAACATCAGCAGACCCCTCTAGGCAATTCTTTGAACAGATGGGATCTAACTGGACAATCTATATTGTTGTCTGTGAGATAAAAAGTGACCTGCTGAATTCACAGGCATACCCAATCATATATAGCAGATTAATAAAAATGCAAATGTGTTTGTTTTCTGGCTTTTTTTTCTGTATATGTTTTTTTCCCTGTATATGTGGTGACTACATATACATAAAACAGATCAATAGAATAGCTACAATAATTAAAGCTGACGTGAAATAAAAAAAAATGACCATTTACTGAAACCTTTGTTTTTAATTCCTTCTGAACAGTAGCAGTGTACTTATTGTGTCTAAGCACTCAAGTCCTTGAATTTTATAGCTGTATTTCTGCAGTGTGAGATCATCTAATGCCACTGACTGCTAGTCTAAGGAGATTCGGATTGAGATTTGGTGGTGTCCCTACTGTGCTGCTCAGTGTTCTCCTTGCTAGAGTGGAAGCTACATCTGAGGACCTGCAATGTAACGATCTTCTGGCTTTATGCCTTTTGTGGATCTATACTTCCTCAACCGCTACTGCTGCTTCTTGTATTTTTCCCCAGCAGTAATAAAATTACCAGTCATCAGGGGGCAGTTCTGACAAAAGGAAGAAAAGCCTTGCAGCTACTATGTTGATTGCCTCTATACTGTGATGCAGTGCAAAACAGGGCGTAGAACATAAGTAATGGGTTAGAATTAGCTGCAGAGAACCTACGGGCAATACTATTAACTATTCCTTTGCCCTCTGTGTGCTTTTTTTGTGTGCAAAGATTCCACATATCATATATTCAGTTATTCGTACCAATGCATTTGCCAGATTTCCCAGAGTTTCACCCTGAAAAGATGATTAAAAAGATGATTAATCACAATGCAGAATATATTAGTGACTATACAAATTAAAAACTGTAAACATATGTTTTACTTATAGATAATTTTTCTAACTCTACTCTTCTAACTATACTCAATATACTTTATATCTTACCAGCACACCACATAGGAGACCTGTCACCGTGCCAAGTACTTGCAGTTCATCCTAGAAAACAGATTATAATTCTTGGAATCCTAATATCAGTAGATACGTTCTCTATAGCTTTTGTTTTATTAGATTGTTCAATTAATATTCTTTGTTTGTACAGAACTGCTTACCGCTAATTTTAAAACTTCATTCACAAGTTGCTCAGCCACTTCCCCAACTTGGTCACCAATTTTTTCCTAAAAGCCAAAAAAAACATTTGCTATAATTTAAAAAAATATATACTCAATTCTAAATAGTTGCACCTGTAACTTATAAAACTTCAATCCATAAACCAGCAAATGTTCACAATAATTTCACAATACATGTACACATTTGATTTACCAGAAATTCTTCAAGGGTCAGGATTTCATCAACTGTGCAACCTGCATTTGTCTATAGAGATAGAAAACAGAATGATTTAATGAAAGTCTATAGAAGTCTATAGAAAGTCTATAGACCATTATGAAAAAATCAGCCAAATTTTAAGTGAAGTAGAAAATGAGAAAAATTATGTCAGAAAACATACTATACTATACATACTAAACATACTATAACTTGCTAAAATATAATATGCATTTATTATTTTTTACTCTCTCTCTCTTTAAAAAAAGGATGGTAGCTATTAGTGCATCTGAACAAAAAAAAACATCTGCAGTATGTGCAGGACAATTTGGGTGAATAAACACTTTTTTCATAAATTCACTACATAATGAAGAAATCATGTCTGGTGATTGAGTACCATAAATAACAGCATGAGCCTATTGTTTTGTAATGAATGATACTTCTAATGATGGAGTGAGTATAACTACAGCCATAGAATGAATTTATCATAGAAATATCATCCACACAGGTCTCAATAGGCTGAGGATGATATCTTTATGATAAATGATTATGATGATTTATTGTATGCTGTTATTTATGGTACTCAATCACTAAAATGGATTGCATTTATATTTTCATGATAAACCAAACTTTTATTTGCTCGCAGTGCTCTTACTTTTATGTTATTTTTTTTGTTTCTAAGTCCTGATGAAAGGTACGTTTTAAGCCCCTAAAACACATTGGCTTTATCTCTTGATTTGTACTCTGATAGACTCGTACTAGACTTAATACAAATGTGTTGGGCTCTCAACGTTTACACTGTGCTCAGACGACTCAGGTGACCCTCACTGATACCTCGTGTAACAGAAGGCTGCACATCATCACCTGGATATCAAACATGATTTTCTCCTTTTGGGCCCAGCATATCTAGCATGTCTTCTGACATTCTGAGTACCGGGACTGCATGAGGCTAATACCAGGTACTTACAAAATGTGCATTGAAAAAATACATTTAGGGATGTATTAATCAATACAGAACCGCACAAATTAGTATTTTTTGCCAATAGTTCAGCTTTAAGTAAGTCCTACCGTGAGCCAGCTATACTACTACGACACATCCTTTAGAAACAGACCTTTCCCTTAATAATCTTAGCAGAGGCTTTAACATTTTACTTCATTTATTTATATGTGGTAAGATTAGAGAATTTTACAGAGGTTTACTAAGCTTATGTGAACCTGGCCGATAGCCAAGAGAGGACAGCCTAACCCCTTTTATCAGTGGATCCCATTACTCACATATTTATACCCTGTGTATGCACATATATGTGTATCTTTTTCAGGTGGTAAACATTATTCAGTCATAGAAAACTGTTTCAATCTAGCTTAAAGTGGTACCTCTGGTGGTACAGTTGTCTTACAGGTTTTCTTTTTAATGAAAAACTAATGAATCTTAATTTTCTGTAATTGTTTTTAGGCCTATTAATATATATACTTTTATTGCTTGCTGCCGTAATCAGTCAAGATTATTTTATATGCAGCATATACATTTCACTCATTAAAACTTAGCATTATAAAATATTAGCAGGGTTATTCACAAAAGGGTGAAGAGTTTGAAGAAGGAGAAGTGAACAATCTAGGACAACATAGCTGAACTGGAAAGTGAGCTAAATGGGAGAATTTTTCCAAATCAGCTATTTTTGCCCCGAATGTTCACTTCTCCTGCCAATGAGTAAAGCTAATTCTGCATGCTTATTAATGTAGTAAAATAGCATATGATAATGTAAACATGATGTCAAAAGTGTTACCAAAGTCTCATGCAGTTCAACTAAGAATTCCTTGAAAAGCTTGTGATTATTTTCTTTCTGTGACAAAAAGAAAAGAATATGTGTTTAACTACAGAAATTGTTTACATTTCTTTATTACAATATACAGAAAAATCTGACCAAACATACCTGTCCTTGCTTGTACAAACACAGCAATTTTTGTAGAGTCTCAAGAGTATTTGGGAGATTAACCTGTAAATGAAAGAATACTTAAATCATATGCCTATATTAAGAACATTATTATTAAATTTCAGGTTTGTTGAAAAAAAATTCTGATTAGTGACGTAAAGGTTAAAAAATGTCTTAACCCTTGCAGTGTGGCTACCCCCACCATTCTTTCCCGTGTCTCTCCCCCTCCGCTGCAGCATTATAAGGCCCCTGAGTCATCATGTTCCATACACAGTGTATAGGATGATGTGAGGACGCAGAGGGACATACCATCACTGGAGAGGAGTAGAAGACAGGCTGGAGAGAGTCACAGCCAGGCGGATCTTTGGTTGAGATGAGTATAACTTTTTCTATTTTTTAACCTAGGCAAAAACAAGCACTTATCTCTTGCAGTGCAGAGATAGCCCCACTGCAAGGGTTAGGAAACATTTTAACCAGAGTTCTTCTTTAAGTAACATGTTTAACTATATCCAGGGCTAGCATAAACATACATTTTTCATTCCAAGGACAGTACACAGGACAAGGAGAAATCAGATGTGCATGGAAAGAGGATTTTTATATCAATTTAGTAAGTTGTGCTTTACAGTAAAAGTAGTTAAGCTGTGGCATGCTTTACCACATGAGGTAGCAATAGCAAAAACAATGGAATTTAACAAGGCACTGGATGTAACTATGGTGTGGCTGCCATACATGGTAAATACAGGTGGAATGTGTGTTTCTTATTCCTTGCTCCACAATGTTAATCAATAAATAGATCTCTCAGCAGACTTATATGACATGTAGATAGAAACATTAAACAATGAGAAAATGATCTGAAACCTTTACCAGTGAATTTCTTAGTCTAAAGCTCTGTGCTTCTTTTCAAAAAAGTATTTAAGTAAACAATTGGTGATGTCATATTTAAGTGATTAATGCACCCCAGGGAAGTATAAGACCTTGTCATTATTGCATATTTCCCTAAAATTGTCACTACTATTTTAAAAAGGAAATGATCAGGTTCAAGAATGAAGAATCCTACCTCATAGTTCGCCGCGTTCCCTATTAGTCACTTAAAACCCAAGTGGGCTTTACATTTAAACCAGGTACTGGTACAAACAAGGTCTGACATGCCCACAACTGAGTAAGACCTATAGCTGTCCAATCAGCAGCAAGCAGGAGCTGTTTGCAGAGTTGTAAGTCTGACACAGCAGGGCATGTGGTAGGTCTCTGCAGAGAGACCACTGATTCCATACAGAGAGGGTCCTTCTCTATAGCATGTTGGCTGGGAAACTAGCTGTCCTACTCATGCTGTAGCTACATCTAAAAAAATAAACAGTAAGTCTTTGAACACCTTTTGTTTTAATGCACCCGAAATATATTTACCTGTTTTAACTGAAAGGTCATATGGGCTTTAAGTTGGGACTCCCCAATGATTCCCTAATTTTCTGACCTTTAAGAATATGACTTCCCTCAATGTGAATGCATGTCAATACACTAATGTTGCGCTTTAGTGAAAAAGGTTAGGTGACCAAATGACCTAATTAAAAGTATACTTAAAGGATATTTAAAACAAAGAATAACTCTTATAGATTGTAACCTATGAGTCCTTAAATGGGATGGATTCATTAGCTTTCTTTTTTCAAGCTAAGAAAATTTCCAGCAAGTACAGAAAATACTGTTGATCTTGCTAGAAATGCAGGGTCCTGGTCACTTCCTGTGCTATGAAATGCAAACATATCAGCCTTCTGTAAAGAATAAATCTCTCAACCCCCATTTAACGAAGATGAACAAAGGCGGTCATATTTGAAGTCCAATCATGGCTCCCTACATAGAAACTTTGGAGATGTGAACATAGCCACACAGGTGCAGGAAATGTGTTATTTGCTGGTTTACAAGGTGAAAATAAAAAAAAGATTATGCCTAAAAATGTAAGACTAATGCAACCACCACATCTAAGGATTGGTAAGGTGCAATATATTAAATATTTTTGTTTTGGAATTGGATATGGTTTACGGTGGCTGACCCAAATAAAAATGTTTTTTAAAAATCTAAAAAACAAATGCCAACAGATTGTAAATATCCTATCCAACATATCAATGAGAATCCCCCATTCCGTTAATTGAGTGTTCATTGCTGCCAGTGTTTCCTTTTCTTGCCCTTTAGGTTACATTGTAGTAGAAGAGTATGTCTAAATGAATACCTGAAGTAATTTCTGGAGGCATTGTTTGGGGATGGTAGGTACATCTTTCTTCGGTACATGCCCTGCATAGAGAGACAAGTGTATTACAAATGACATATTATTGATAATTAAAAATAGAAATATGTCTGAGCAAGTTTAAAAAAAGATGATTATCTCTGTTAATGCTGCTTTAGCTAAGATGTCATTGCTAGGCGATTAAATACTTTTGTTATCAGGTGCTTTTGCACTTTTTAAAATGTGTATTCTGTGCATCTTCACCATGGTTAAATAAGGACCTGTCCAAGCCTGTGGTTGGATAGTGAAGCATTCAAAGCTTACTATCAGGTCATCCTTATCGTCTCTCCCCCTATCTGCAAGGTCTCTGGGTTACCTCCTTTGCAAAATTGCAATGCAGCAGAGCCTATTTGGCTTGCAATAGCGTTCCTTCTTCTTCCTGTTTGAGTTTTACTCAACAGGGAATTGCAGATATAAAGATAGATTAAGGTGCTACCCACAAAGATTTTTTCATAAATGTATAAATTGATTAAATGTGAGGTTTTATATCTGCCTGCAGTTCTGCTTTACATGCTAAGCAGCAAGAGAAACACATATATGTAACCTAAACATTTTTTTTAATTTTGGAAAGAATATGAGAAAAAAAAAACTCTTGTCAGTTTATTTTTTCTTGCCTTGAGGAGATTTCCTTTCACTTCCTGTACAGAATGTAAATCTAAATGAGAGAATTCCCATCTCAGACAGTTGTCACTGATTTAGGTGTTCTAGTGACAACTGTAATATTTTGGCTGTCCCATCACTTTTTGCCTCGGGGACAATGGTCACAAGGACAAATATAGGGGGAATTCACCCATCTAATATGAATTTTAATTTATGTTGTTAATTTTTTAAGATGCATTTTTTATCATTTCAGTGCTAGAACACTTTACTATAACAAAACACAATCTCAGCTAACACAGGATCCTATTATATGCAGATATAGTCACTTACCAGCGTCTTGTCCACCAAGAGCAGTAAATCCATTGAGGCTAGAAGCTGCACAATTAAACAACATTATGAAATCAGACATGAGTAAAGGCATGACCTACTAATGTACAGTATATTTAGAAAGACAGATAATCAGATAATCACTCAACACACCACATGCTTACCATTTAGTAGACAGATTTTAGCTAGTGCCAAAGTTTAAACGGATTCTAAATTAAAAATGGTTTTAAAGTAATTGAAAACCATAAAGAATATAAACTCACCAAAGCTGTAGGTTACAGCCACAAAGAGAAATGCAACTGCAGTCTTCATGATGGCAGGCAACAAATTCTTCAGACCAATGAAGATAGGCAGATGGAGAAGGAGATGTCATAGAATGGTTACCAACTGCCACTGTATTTATACCCTGCAAGACACATTTTTCATCACCTCATATGGTATCATCACTTCATGACATTAAATATGATCTCATTGTCAACAACAGTTGTGAAATGTCCCCAAATCTCAAACTTTTGAAATTGTCCTTAGGTTGCCTAATATTACGAAATAAGGACAAAAGTTGTATTCATTTTCAGACGTGGGTGGGAGTCAAATTTCACACACTCAGGAGTGAGGTATATATTTTTAAGACTTTACATAAAGTGAGTAAACATTGTCAAAATGTCATTGATATAAAATATGATTAGAATAAAATGGCTAATAGCATTTAATTTTTTATTTTGGTTTATTTTTATTTTGTTTCTTTAATTTAGTATTTGTGTTGCGTGAAAGATCAATAGTTGTAGCAGTATTTTGTACAGTATATAGGACCATGGCACTTCCTGTCTTAAATTGTATGAAAATTATAACAATGAACTTGTCTTGTTTGCTCCCTTTTCGTCTGATAAATATACCATTAAAGCACTTTGTTATATCTGTTCAATAAATGCAAAAAAACCCCCCTAAAACCTGTCAATCCTGCCAGAAATCCATTGTGCTTATAAACTCCTGTGCGTCTCTGCTGTGCTGAAATCTAATGCAGTTTTACCAGCCCTGACCAGTTCTCTTCTCTAACCAGTTTACTACCACTGAACGTTGATAAGTGTCCAGTTAGGGGATGTACATTTCTAGAATGCTGTTTAAACAAAAACTCTGGGCATTTAAAAAAAAAAATACTCTTGCAGTTGGACTACCCTCGCACTGCAAGGGTTAAGTGCTTGTTTTTTGTCTAAGGGGTTCAAATAAAGCAGATATACCCACAATATCCTCAGTCCCTTAGCAGTCGGCACTCACCATGCGCTCCTGCTGTGGATTGTTCTTTGGCGTCCTCACATCGAAAGCAAGTCAATGCGCATGCATTAGACATGACAACGTCAGTGGTCCTTAAATCGTCAGAGCCTGGGGGAGAAGAGGCTGCGGTCCAGCAGCCCCAAGGATTCAGTGAGTATATCTGCATATCTGCTTTATTTGACCCCTCTAGACAAAATGAGCACTTGACCCGGGGGGAGGTAGAGAACCATACTGAGGTGTATAAATATTATGCATCAGAACATTATTCAAACAAGTATGGCAGATATGGTAAAGGCAATCTCATTACAACATGAGCAACAAAACTTTTTTTATTGGCCATACAGCGTATAAGAAAGCATGAAGAATAATATACATACACTTAACGTTTACTCGAAACAACAAAACAACATGGCTACAAGCTATGCCATAGTAGCCAGATATAAATAAAGTTGAAGAGAAATAAGATAAGAAAAAAAAGAAAATGTGAAGAAGGGAAAATAATTGTATCTCTAAATGGTTAGAGAATAATAGAGTGAAAGAAAAGACAAGAAGAGAGGCAAAGAAATAAATCAAAGAGGCCGATCAACCCTGGGACTACCGAAAGAGGGGAAGATAAGTCAGCCAAAGAATCACTAAGGGGTCTATTCACAAAGCTGCCGAAGGATCTAGCCGTAGCTTCGGCCGATCCTTCGGCTAGCTTCGGCCCCAGGACCCCCTTTTCCGCCCCCTTTCCCGGCGCTCCAAGGAGAGAAACACTGCTGTTTCTTGGAGACGTGTCAGAATTAAAAAAAATTAAAATGCTTTTTTGCCCATTGGAATGCATTGCTGGATTCCTATTGGCTATTTCAATTTGCAATAGCCAATAGTAAACCAGCATTGTACCCGCCCTCTGCTGCAGTTCTCCATCAGGTCCATCAGCAGAGGGTGGGTACAATGCTAGTTTACTATTGGCTATTGCAAATTGAAATAGCCAATAGGAATCTAGCAATGCATTCCAATGGGCAAAAAATATTATTATTTTTTTCTATTCTGACACGCCTCCGTGTCAGAATAGAGAAGGCTCCGGGAGGCTCCCAGAGCGCCGGGAAAGTTTTTTTTTTCCTTGTTTTTTTTTTACGGCTGCAGAACCGCCGGACAATAGAAAACTGTTGGGCGGGGCTAGCTGTCACTGCTAGCTCCGCACAATCGTTTTCTATTTACTTTTTTTTTTTTACTGTTCTATTTTTCTGTTCTGCTTGGTTTCTGTGAGGGACCGAGCAGAGCAGCCAGAACTCCTTCTGCACTTCGGGTCGGCCGAACATGCTGAGCATGTTTGGCCGACCCGAAGCCATGCGAAGAAAGACGATGTACGTCTGAAATCAGCCGTACCAGCCTGAAGTGAACAGCCGAACAGTGTTCGGCTCACTTCAGGTCGGTCATTAACTCGGCTGCCTATGGCAGCTTAGTGAATAGACCCTTAAGTAATAAATCGATTTAAAAATTATTAATGTATCTCACTCATAAGAACTGCTGTCTATCCATAGATTCCCAAGCTTTACAGACCTTATTATACACAGCTATTCCATATTATGCACATCTTTTATACGAGCATAAAATTCAAGTTTAGAGAAAGCACCCTTTTCAAATCGCAATGCAATAAGACATTGCGCTGCTGTCAAAACATGCATAGTCAATTTCCGGTCATATTTATTGAGGTGCAGAAATGGAAAGCTCAACAGGTAATGTAAGGAAAACATTGTAGTATCCTTTGTGCAAGTTATTCTAAGGCAGAATTAACCATACTCCAAAAAGGTTGAATGAGCGGACAAGTCCAGAAAATATGTAGTAAAGAGCCTGGATGTAAACTACAATGCCAACACCGTGGAGAAACTGATTGAAAAAGGAATGTAAAAATTATGTGGTGTGATACCAATGAAAAAATATTTTGTATTGATTCTCTTTAAGCAGATCAAATAGAAGATTTGGCAGCAGCCCGCTATATAGATTCCCATTGTTCACACAACATTGTTAGGCCCAAGGTTCTTTCTCATTTTAACAAGTAAGGGTGTTTAGTAAAACTTTCCGGATGTGGATTGCTCAGCATCTGGTCGATAACATATATCAAACCTTTCGAGGAAGGATTCAATTTATTCTTTTTATTATACAAAACACATTAGTGTACTTCCACTTTTGCAGCCAGATTGGGATAACACCTATTTTATATTTGTTACCATTCACATAAGCTGAAAAAAAAATGCAGTTTAAATTGCTTTTATTTGGGTTAGGGTTTTAAAGGTTAAAATTTCTTCTTGCTTCTATTTCTTTGACATTTTAGGAGGGGCTGTGAGGGGTCTTAGGTGGCCTGCCCATTGTATGTTAATGATTCTTATTAGATAAACAAAATCCTCACATTTCAGTTCCAAGTATTTCTATAAGAACAGATCACTGTGAAAGGACTAAGAAAAACCTGGAACCCGCCATCTTTCCTGCTTTAACAAAACATCTAAAAAGTAAGATTTAATTTTTTAGTTATTTTTCTGTATGCTGTGTGATTAGAAACACATAACAAACATATAGAGCGATTTTCTCAAATTCGACTGCAAAAGTGGAAATACACTTAAACTAATGATGGTGAAAAATATGTTTTGTTAAAGATTTTATATAAAAAAATAATCTATGAAAAGAAAATAATATAATATATAATATATTATAAAAAATAATTTATGAAAAAAAAGAAAATATCACCAAAAGAAAGCCTTATGTGTTTAAAAAAACAAAACATAATAGTTATTTAGGGACAGGCCCAGAAGGGGTATACAGGTGCCAGAGCTTAGGTGGTTAAGTGCATGCATAGTAAAGCGTAACACAGATGTTTTTGTATTTTATATTTATTTTATATATATTTCTTAAATTCCATTACCATGTTAAAGGTTGTATGATATTTGAGTGATTAGGTTTACATATACTTTAAGTAGATGGGAATTATTATAGAACATATTAACCTTGAAAGCTATCAGAAAAAAGAACTGAGGGGCTAAGGACACCTACATGCATGTGTGGTGGGATTGTCCCCCCACTAAGCCATTTTGAGATAAAATAAACATCTATAATGACTGTTTTCTTACTTTCCTTACCTTCCATTCTCCCTGGATCACTCCAAAGTGTGAAGTAATCCACCATCTATTTATTTCTCATTGCAGCTCGGCAAGTGATTCCCTTGCGTTAGAAGTCTAGATGTGTCTCTTCCTTGGAGGAGTGGCTGGAGGCCCTTAATGATATCATGCGGATGGAAGAACTGTTGACCTTTGTATGGACAAAATGGCCTCTTTTAAAAATATTCGGGGAGCTTGGATTGTACATAAAGACTCCCCTAAATTTACAATGTTCTTTAGGGCTGCAGCTAACGATTATTTTCATAATCGATTAGTTGGCCGATTATTAAGTTCGATTAATCGGTTAATCGGATAAAAAAAAAAAGGCTCCAGTAATGGACTACTAGTTTGTGGTGAGATTGTAGTCCATCACGGGAGCAAGCTTGGCGCGGTAGAAGTAAAAAAAAAAGAGTGTGGTGTGCAATGTAGTACATAATACAGTGGCGCAGTGCAGAATACCAGCAGCTATAGAGGAATGTAGCAATACTACATTATACTACATATGTACTATTGCTGGGATTTGTAGTCCTCTGTAGCTGGCGTTACTCTGCATTGCGCTGTATATAATGTATTATTGCTGGGATTTGTAGTCCTCTATAGCTGGTGGTATTCTCCATTGCGCTGTATAATGATTATACTGCGCAATGCAGATTACCACTGACCAGTTATAGAGGAACTACAAATCCCAGCAATAGTACATTATACAGGGTGTTTAATGTATTATTGCTGGGATTTGTAGTCCTCTATAGCTGGTGGTATTCTCCATTGCGCTGTATAATGTATTATTGCTGGGATTTGTTGTTCCTCTATAGCTGCTGGTGTTCTACAGTGTGCCGCTTTTTTTTTTTAAACAGGAAACATTAAAACAGGTCCCCCTTACCTGTTTCTGAACCCTTGTAAGTCACCGCGGTGTCGGCGTGCTCTGCGAGCGTGTGTCCGGCTTGTGTGGTGAGCGTGGCATATACGCGGCATGGTCGTGGCGTCCGCGGCGTGCGTAGCGTAACTCGTACCTATTCCACCACAGCACCCCTGTACTCCTGTTCCACAACGGCACCCCCACACAACTATTCCACCATTGCACGCCAATACACCTGTTCCTCGCTGCACCTTCATACACCTGTTCCACCGCTTCACACCCATACAACTGTTCCACACAGCACCCCACAAACCTATTCCACTACTGCACCCATACACCTGTTTTACACAGCACCCTTGTACACCTGTTCCACCACAGCACCCCCAAACACCTATTCCACTACTGCACCCATACACCTGTTTCACACAGCACCCTTGTACACCTGTTCCACCACAGCACCCCCAAACACCTATTTCACCACATCACACTCATACACCTGTTCCACACTGCACCTCCATACCCCTTTTCCACCACCACACCCCCGCACACCTATTCCACCACTGCATCCCTGCACACCTGTTCCACACTGCACCCCTATTTCACAACGGCACCCCCACACAACTATGTCACCATTGCACGCCAATACACCTGTTCCACACTGCACCCCCATACACCTATTCCACCACTGCACCCCTATCCACCACTGCCTCTCCACACAGCTGTTCCACACTGCACACCTGTTCCACCACAGCACCCCCACACACCTGGTCCACACTGCACCCCCACACACCTGGTCCACACTGCAGCTCCGTACACCTATTCCACCATTGACCTCGATTGTCGGCGGGCCAGCAACGAGTGAGGGAGATCGCGTCGAGGAGGAGAGCAGCGGCGTGCGCGGCTTCAGCGGTGGGCGTGGCTTCGGCGTCCTGTCGGCACGGCGGGAGCAGCGTGCGGTGGGCGTGGCTTATGCGTCCTGTGAGCACGGCGGGCGCAGCAGGACGTGAGCAGCGTGTGCTTCAGGCCGCGTGTAGAGCCCCGAACAGGGAAATCAATCGATAGCCGACGAATCGACGATCGAAAACGTTGGTAACGTTTTCAATCGTCGATTTTAATCGACTAAATCGATTAACTGTTGCAGCTCTAATGTTCTTTATCTAATATATCCCATTTGCATACAAGATGTGGAACCACAGTCCTGGACCTGTCCCCTCCAACCTGCTTCCTCTCTTTCCATTCCTCAGCTTTCTACTAGCCTTATATTTTCTCCTTGCCTCTATTTTCTTACTGTTCCTCTTTTTCTGCAGGTTTTCTTGTTCTGAATTCAATTTATTTTTGCCGTAATTTATCACAATTGCCTTAAATGTCTTTTTTTCTGTTTGAAATTCTTGGAGCTGAGCTCCCTTTCTTGTACTCTTTTTATGAAAATGTAATGTATACCGATTTGAAAGAAAAAAAAGCTGTATGTAAATTTAGACTAGTACATTATGAGGATATATTAATTGAAAGAGAAGTAAAGCCAACCCTTGTTTAGATTTACTTTTCTTTTGGGTAACAGGAATACATTTACTATTGTACTTCTGTGAATAAAAGTCAACAGATAGAGGGATAATGGCTGCTAACTGTTGAAAGCACAGAGCCATGCCACAGTCGGGAAGGATCCTGAGAACAGGCTCTGCCTCTTGAGAGCCAGAGCCAGCTGTACATGCTACTTCCTCTGCCTTTTCCTCTAGTGAGCAGTAGAGGAGCCGAGAGGGGAAGGAGGAATCCCTGCTGGGAGCAGTGGCTGACAGCAGTGACTGAGGAAGGAGACCATGATGAATGATCAGCGATTACATTATTGCTCATCTCTCGGTATATAGAGGCGGTGTATGACAGCTGCATTGTCCGATGCTGGCTTCAAGTATATGTTGTTCGCCCCACACTTCTCCTTTAATGACAGTGAACATGCAAGTATTGAGCACTGCTACCTACTCTAGTATAAATCTTCTGGTTTTACTAATAATGTAAAAATGGATGCTACACATGAAATTAGAGTTACCTGAAAGAAATTTTGAGCGTTATACATGGTTTAAAATGTTCCTGGAATAAGTCCAAAACCACATGTATTTCAACTGATATGTAAACAAGTTCTGGAAGAACATTTCAGGATGAAAAAATAGCAGATAAAATATATTTGTAAAGCCAATGACCTGCAACCTGAACTATGAATCATGAATTAAAGATGATACACAGTATTTATTGGATGTCAAGTGAGGTTCATCAAAAGTAGGAAACATTTAGACAGGAAATGAACGAGGTGCCATGCAATGGACATCTACTAAATTCAAATGGATTGATAAGTAATTTTTAAAAAAGCAGAAAGGTGTTCAGGGCCTTTACTATGTTCATGGGCATTGCAAAGTCTAGGCACCCAGAGCCCATGTCCTGGATCTTCTGTTTTGTGCCCCAGGTGTTGAGTCTATGAATATAATTTTGCTTCTTGCCCAACATTTCCCACATTACCTACATGGCTCCCATCACCCTTTTCCTATTGCCCTATTGCCCCTGAGACTCAAAAGGGGTCTAGGAAGTAATATGCCTGGGTATTCAAGTGGTTAAGAAACACTATAGGTCTTTAAATTGGCAATGCCTGGCTGCCTTTAAACATCCATTCATAAAATGTTCATAAAACACTGGTGAGTCTGTCCGCCAATGGTATGGGCCTCTTGTATTATTAAGCAGGAATAGTTAGCCCATATATTATCAAAACACCTTACCAAGATAATTAATCCTTATTATATCTGCAGGTGCACATTCTCTCCCTATCATTAACCCACTAAGGACTCACAGATGAATGCTGTTCATGACTCACTGGACAAAGTTCTTCCCAGAGCAGTCCTCAAGTGTGCATAAGTCTTAGTGCCTGTTCACACGACGTCCGTTTTGTGTGCTGACCCCATCCGTACGCTCCAGCACTCAAAATGCATCCAAATGTATCCCTATGGGGTCTATTCACAAAGCTGCCGAAGGATCTGGCCGTAGCTTCGGCTGATCCTTCGGCTAGCTTCAGCCCCAGGACCCCTTTGGTTCAGTAGAACCGAAGGGGTGCTGTACGGGCTATTCACAATAGCCCGTACAACTCCCGATCATGGCATATGCATCGGCTCGACTGATTGTTTTATGGGCTACAGGTCTCACGTGCATAGTCAGTTCAGGTTACGACAGAAAAATACTGCATGTCACATTTTGTACGGTCAGGAAACGCATCAAAAACGCGTCAAAAATGCACTGCACTGCAGCTAACATACTAACAGCCCCACTCCAGCAAAAAAATCAAAAACGCGGCCAAAACGCACTGCATCAGTAGCACCGCGTCTGCAGATCAGGACCTGATCAGGACCTGAAACTCATGTGAACAGGCCCTTACTCTCAGAATCCTTGTTTAAGCTACACTCATGCAGACAGATACATAGCTCAAGTCCCCCTGACGATGCCTGCAAGCAGGCACATTAAACAAGGTTCTGGTATTATTTAATTCACAAATAAATCTCATGAATGGAGGACATTAGCTACTGTATGTATCCATCTGTGTGAATCAGGTGAGAAACATTTTTTTTATCAATCTGAACATCAGTGCAAAGTGGGTTTTGCACTGAGCACCAATGGAAAGTTAGAGTTTTGCAATGAGCACAAATTCAAAGGCGAAAGATTTAATACTCACTCATTTATTTATTATTTTATCTATTCATATTTGTTGTTATAGCTATAACTCACTGATCGCACCAACATTTAATGAGCTATAGTTCAAAAAATTATTTTAAGGATTTCTTGAGAGCTGGCAATTTTTTTAAGGGGCAAAGAGGTCTACAACATTTGGGTATATACAGTATACATACAGAGATTGTTTATGTGTACTTAATTCTTCATTGATTATTTTATGGCCTTTACAGTGTCCTTTTATTGATCTTTCCAACATATTATAAACATTGCCTTTGTTTTGGAGCACTGAATGCTTTGGTGAACTCCATAGTTTGTAGCTATTTCAAATCTGCACCCTTTTTGGATTACAGTTTTTCTCCAAAACAAAGGAAGGTCATTGGCAATTCATTTCATTTAGGTCGGTTGGTAGATTTATATGAATAGGTGTCATTTTCCTATATAGCTTTATAGCCCAAAATTACATCTTTTTGCATTTTTGCTAGCAGATCATGGACTGTTGTTTATATAGCTTGAATGGAGTAAACCCTTTTTTATTACAAAAATTGCTCCTTTCTGTCAGGTGTATCTATGCTCATTATATACATACTCAGTTGGAGCAGAAGGCCTGTTTATATTTTTTGTCATCACACAGGTGTAGTATTCTCAGAAACAATACAAAATAGTTTTCTGGCTTTTCACTATCATTTGCAAGCAAATGATAGTGAAAGGAATCAGGGTATTGCCACTATTACACTAACCTTCAGGGGCTCATGGGGGGCAGGTCCTGTCCAAGATCAGGCATCACCCATTGCCTATTTTAATTTGTTGGTTAAAAATAC
The DNA here is from genome assembly GCF_000935625.1 of Nanorana parkeri. NCBI lineage: Eukaryota > Metazoa > Chordata > Amphibia > Anura > Dicroglossidae > Nanorana > Nanorana parkeri. Next base: position 2,359,658 of record NW_017306375.1, read on the forward strand.
TTTATTTGTGCCCCTTTCTGATTTAGTGTTGCTTAATTAGCTGGGTTCTATTTTGCCTCTGATTTCATTCTGAGATTCCACAATTGGCACGTCATCAAATGAGAATGCCCCATTTGACCACTGAGGCAGTATAGTAAGTGAAATAGCAGTTGGCAGGGCTTAGCTAGTTAATCAGGGTAAGTCTGGCTCTAATAACAAAATTAAATGAACTCAGAGAGGTACACAGAGGTGACTTTTCTGGCTAATAAAAGTAATTGCAGGCATTTTGGGGTCTGCTCTCAAGTGGCATTTCACATTTTACAAAATTTATAAAATGGAATACAGAATTACATTTTTCCATATGGACCCAGCACCGTTTTGCCACCCTGGCACCACTTTAGAAGTCTTGGGACCTTTCTGTGTATGCAATGTAGAAATAACATATGCACTGTAATGCTTGTCCTGGTACCAGAGTTCAGAAACTATAGCTTGTGGGTGTATCTTCTGCTTAAAGCACCCCCTGTTCCCATAAGGCAAGTAGGTCTTTTCACACAAAGCCAGGTCTTTTCACACAAAGCTGTAGTTTCAGGCCAGGTGGCACAAGGGACAAAGCAAAGATAAAGAAAAAGAGTACCTGTGGTCCTCAAAAGTATCAGGCATGGACCAAAGCACATGGTTTTTCTTAAATTGAAAATGTTTATAGGAATAGACAGAACAGCAGTTACAATAATATACATCTTTTAATAAATCAACATAATTCCCCTGCCCTTGGGGAGCCCCAAATAAAGTGTAATCATTTACAGGGTTATTCACAAAAGGGTTAAGAGTTTGGAGAAGGCAGGGGAAGTGAACAATCTAGGACAACATAGCTGAAATGGAAAGTGAGCTGAATTGGAGACATTTTCCGAATCAGCTATTTTGGCCTAGAATGTTCACTTCTCCTGCCTTCTCCAAAGTCTTCACCCTTTAGTAAATAACTCTGTTAGACTAATTCACCATTATATGAGGTCCCCTTTGGTCTGCTTCAGGAAACACTGTTCTATGGATCCAAAGGTTTAAAGAATTTGTGTCACACTCTCCTTGTATCCTGGCCAGATTTACCCTTTTGTTCAGTTTCCATGTCTGATTTTCCCCTCTGTCCTAGGTGCTTGGCTGCAGCCCTGTGAATCCACATGGGCTAACAGCCAAGCACCTAGGACGCAGGACGTAGTGGCAAGTACACACAGGGAGCATGCATTGCAGGAGGTGCAGGATGCACAGGAAGATGCGCACGAGATGTGCATACACAGAGGTACAGGATACAGTGGTAGGAACACACAGGGAACACACAAGGACTGTGCGAACACAGAACACATGAGGATGGCACAAGGAAGACAGGAGATGACTACCAGGGAGTGGGATGGACCCGCAAGAAAGAAGCAGCACTAGACACAAGTAAGGTATTAGCAAGTGAGGTGAACCTAAATAGGGAAGGAAGTGAGTAGATTGGCAGCCCTGTGAATCCCCATAGGCTGACAGCCAAGCCCAAGCACCTAGGGCAGAGGGGAAAATCAGACATTGAAACTGGACAAAAGGGGAAATATGGCATGGATACCAGGACAGTGTGACAAGTTGTGTATTTTTGTTTTTGCCTTTAATCTGCGGAACAGTATTTGTAATTTTTTTTGTAAAAGCTTACAAATTAGACTGGAAAAAGGTCAGAAAAAAATAATAAGACTTCAATAGGGTTCGGCACTATCTTTGGGTTTACAAACTTCCAGCACAAGGAAGTCATCTGAATCCAAGCCTGGTTCATTTTGATAAAGGTTGGATGGTCTACATTGCCTGTGGACAGGTGGATGCATCTGTATACCAATGCCCCCTAACATGTGGGTATGCTCATCCATGTCTTTGACATGTGGGCATGCTCATCCATGTCCTGGATCAATAAGGATATGAATTAGTTTGGAAGTAAATCTGAAAAAGTGGGGGATGTACTCCCTCCTTGGAGGAGGTACATGCCTGATAACAGTATGTGTGTAGTGTGCGGACCTAGTTATGGTCCTATCTAGGTGCCTCTGTAATATTTTTGGTGGTGATTGCTCATCAGAAGATCAAATCCTGGATGTGTGACTCTAAAAAAATGTCATCTTGAGTGAAGGTGTGTTTGAGTTGTTTATTTGAATGGAAATGTCAGATACAGCCATGACATTTGGGGGCTATTGGACTCCCTCTTCTTCTGGGCTTGAAAAACAATAAATAATAAAATCAGGAAGAGCTGTATTTTGTAGGGGGAATTAGGGCGGGATTAGCGCTAACATTCCAGTTGGCTGCCCCCACTGCAAAAGGGTCATGCTGACATTCAGTGCTAGTCCAGCCCTGAAGAACGAGGAGTCTAATTCCCCCTGACATTCTAAAATCTCATACTGTATAAGCTTTAACATGTTTACATGATTTCTAAGTAAATTGATTAAATATTTTTCAAGAAGGTAACAATGTTCTGCTCCTGTCTCACATTTGTGCTCCTGTGTTGTCACACTGTCACACATGTTTCACTTGAAGATAACAAGAGGCTTTTTTAACACACATTACACAGAGATGATCCTGTTGCAACAATCAGGGTGTCCTGGGAAATGCCTTGCAGCTATCACTGGAGTGCATGTGTGTAGAGAGGAAATTGTTTCAAAGAGGCAGCACTGATCAAAAGGTGAAATCTCTATTTTATTTTTTAAATGCCAATTGTTTATGGCACATGGTATTTAAAGCCCAGCTCCATGTAAATTAAAGTTTTGCCCTGCAGTGGGGCCAACCCTGCACTGCAAGGGCTAACAACTTGTTTATGCCTAGTGGACAGGAAAAGCTGTTTTCACTGGCTCCCACCAGGTTGCTAGACTGGTTCTCAGAGCATCTTCTCCCCTTCACTCCAGTAGTCTAAGGACCACTGATGTTATTAAGTACAATGAAGGCTCCTTAGCCCTGCATTGTATATGAGGATGGCAAGGAACAGTCCACAGCCAGAGCAGAGGGGGAGAAGAGAAGAACATTGTCTTGAGCGGGGTTCAGGTAAGTAAAATAGCTTTTACTTGTCCCCTAGACATAAATGAGCAGTTACCCCTGTGCAGGGGTAGCCCCACTACAAGGGAAGACTTTTCATTTCCCTGGAGTTGGGCTTAAAGCAAATAAAATGTCTTGCAGCTAAGGTTTGCATTCCATGGAAGAGCTCTCAAGCCACCCTAAAATAGGTTTATGAAACAAATAAACATTTAAAGCCAAACTTCTGTGTTTAGAACTCAAAATTCTGAGATTAAAAGTCATCTCAGAATTCTCTTCCGTATGCATAATCTTTAGCCACAGAAAATAAAAAATAAGGTCTTCTGTTCTTCTAGACAAGGCTGTGTTGTGTGGCAGGGCAGGGTAAATCTTAGGACCAGATGGACAGAAATACAAAACCTTTATTGCACGTTTGCCTAGAATTCAGCTTTAAATATGTACATGCATGTTTAGCACTGGAGTTCTCTTTCAATATCTTCCTTTTGTTGAAATAAAGGAACACTATACTAGCGGTTTACCAGAAGATGTCAGCATAGCACTGGCAGACTAGAGTGCTTATAGAGGTGAAGCTTAGTACTTCTAATATCAATTGTGTACTCTTTCTAAAGGTTTCACAGATTCAGCGGTTACTAGTTCCTTGTTCTCAGTTTAGTTAATATAATTGAGTTCTGTCAACTATTTTTCATCAGACAGATTTAGAGCATAACTAAATCCAAAACCAAAAATCTGTTATTGCAGCTTACCGGAACTTAGATATGGTGGTTGCATTAGTTTTCATTTTCAGGTTAAGAACATTTTTAGCAAGCAGTAAAAATGCCTGTTGTCTTTGTCAGAAATGCAGTGTACTCGTCTATTCCTATAAGATTGAAAAGACAGCAAAAATAATGTTATATTTATTGGTAAACTATTAATCTCATAAACTACCATAGAATAGAGATGAACAAAGTCAGACATGCTTAAAAAGCTACAAAACACACACAAAACCAATTGCTGAGCGGCCAAATCTGTGACCACTCAATCAAACTAGGTGCCTCTAGGTCAAACGACCTGACGTATAATATCATATGGTAAACAGGATACAAAGGGGTCTATTCACTAAGCCGAGTGAACAACCGACCCCAAGTGAAGTGAGCCGAACACTGTTCGGCTATTCACTTCAGGCTTGTACGGCTGATTTCAGCCGTATATCGGCTGAAATTAGCCGTACATCGGCTTGCTTCGCATGGCTTCGGGTCGGCCGAACATGCTCAGCATGTTCGGCCGACCTCAAGTGCAGAAGGAGTTCGACTCAGCCGATCCAACATCTGGATTGGCTGAGCCGAACCTCCGGCCGGTCTACTCACTGCTGTTCGGCCTATTCTTATAGATGCCAAACAGCAGTGAGTGAATAGCCGAATGCTGCTGAGCGGCATTCGGCAGAAAAATAGTTAAAAAAGTACAAAAAAGTAAATAGAAAACGATTGTGCGGAGCTAGTTTTCTATTGGCTGGCGGTTCTGCTGCCGTCAGAAGAATAAAAAAACTCTCCCGGGCGCTCTGGCAGTCTCCCCCTCCCGGCCGCCCAGGAAAAAAACACTGCTTTTCTTTTTTTTTTCTTTATTCTGACACGGAGCCGTGTCAGAATAGAAAAGAAAAAAAATGTTTTGCCCATAGGAATGCATTGCGAGATTCCTTTTGGCTATTTCAATTTGCAATAGTCAATAGTAAACTAGCATTGCACCCGCCCTCTGCTGATGGACCTGATGGAGAACTGCAGCAGAGGGCGGGTACAATGCTAGTTTACTATTGGCTATTGCAAATTGAAATAGCCAATAGGAATCTAGGAATGCATTCCTATGGGCTAAAATTTTATTAGATTTTTTCTATTCTGACACGGCTCCGTGTCAGAATAAAGAAAAAAACTAAACGGGTTTCTCTCCTTGGCGGCTGGGAGCGGGAGACTCCCGGAGTGCCCGGGAAAGTTTGCTGTCTGGAGATCAGTATCCCTGTTTAGCTGGTAACCAGGGACCCTGATCTCTCTGCAAGTGGCCGGAGCCAGCAGTAAGATCATGTCTGGCTCCGCCCAGCTGTCAGAAGCAGGCTGTTGGCCGGCCAATGGATGCTTCTAATTCACCCTTAATTAAGTGTAAAGGTAGCCCAAGAGTTAGGCTAATGAAGTGTGGGACCTCCTACTAACGCATTCCAGATATGAGGAGTGGGTGGTGTTCCAATGCTGGGAGCCAGTGATTCCTTTCTTCTTTGACAACACACAGCAAGTCGATTCTAATTATCCATCCACCATCGAGAGTCAACCCGCAGCCAGGGCGAGACTGCACCAGCTACAATGTGATTATCTCCCTGTGCATAGATGTGGTTGTTTCTGGTTCTTCTCTCTCACGGTCACTTGTGATTGCTGTACTTATTGATTTTATTTCAATAAATTATTGGATTTTAACTTAATACAGTACTGGTGTTTTTGTGCTTTGTCCCCTTTTGTCTCTTTTGTTTTATTTTTAAAAAATGCTTTCTGTGTAACAACTATGACGTCCTCCATAGTTTAAGTGACGAAGCGTGTACAGCCATGAAGGGACGGAAATGTTTTTGTTCGCATGATTACAGGGTAAGAATAGAGAGGAAAAAAAAGCATCAAAAAGAAACTAATGCAACCACCTCTTCTAAAGACTGGTAAGGCTACAATGCTTTATTTCATATTGTTTTTTGGGTTTAGATATGCTTTAACATTGCTCCACCAAAGCCCCAGCCAATAACTACAACCAATAGTCAATATTGACAGGGATACTCACAAAAGGGTGAAGGATTTGCAGAAGGCAGGAGAAGTGAACAATCTAGGCCAAAATAGCTGATTTGGATAGATTTTCCAATTCAGCTCACTTTCCAGTTCAGCTATGTTGTCCTAGATTGTTCACTTCTCCTGCCTTCTCCAAACTCTTCACCCTGTGAGTGAAACACACAGCTCATCCTGTAAAATGCCTCAAATTCCTGCATGGTGCCATATAAAAAACATCTCTGAAATACTGGCACTCAGAGCTCTTCTGAAATGTGCTTTATTAATAAAAATTCCATACAAATGGGTGATCTGCTAACATGCTTTTGTCCATCAGGGCCGTAGTCATAGCTGGTCATTACTCAGCTATGACTAAGCCCTTGATGGGTAGACACATATTGGTAGATCACACATTAGTATGCGTGCTTTATTATTAGAGAAGGATTCATAAGAGCTGCGAGTGCCCGCATTTCATTTCTGTAACTACAAACAATAACTTTGCATGCGCCCTGTTATGATTCCACTTCATATTCACCAAGAGTAGGGATGAGATTGGGGTTTCAGTTGAACATGAGTTTGATGTGAACCAGCCTGTTTATAGTTCAGGGAACAGATGACTAAGGGGTCTATTCACGAAGCTATCGAAGGATCTGGTCGTAGCTTCGGCCGATCCTTCAGCTAGCATTGGCCCCAGGACCCCTTCGGTTCAGTAGAACCGAAGGGGTGCTGTACGGGCTATTCACAATACCCCGTACAACTCCCGATCATGGCATATGCATCGGCTCGGCTGAGCCGTGCTGAAAGCCGAAGCTGGCCATTGGCCGGCCTCTCGGCCTGCTTCTGACAGCTGGGCGGCTCCGGGCACTTTCAGAGAGATCAGCGTCCCTGGTTACCTGCTAACCAACCCCTTGGCAGCTTCGTGAATAGACCCCTAAGTTTGCCAGATTAGGGTGGGTCATTAGGTGTTGCTTGTCATGATTGAGGCTGGGTCTACAATGCTGGATGTTGTGATTGATATTGGACAGTATTCTTCTTAGTAGAGCGATGATTCCAATTCTTGTAATTGAATGTTCCAATACAGGGATCATAGGAAAACATTAACATTACAGAACAAGTCCAGCTGATCGTGACTGTAACTACTACTAGCTATACCATGGCCTGAATGAATGAGAACGTTTATAGTTTGGCAATGCTCCCACAATCCATCTCATTGTTTTTCTATAGATGTTCTCTTGTCAGATGGGAGCATGATATTCTGGGAGACTCCCATGGCTCTGTTTCCAAATTATAATTACTTCAACTTACTGTAAAAGAAAGGTTTCTAGATGATATTACTCGTTTTGTGGTAATTCGATGGAGTATAATAATCACACAGTGGAGTTACTATGAGTGGGAAAAGAGGAGGTTAGGTTCATTGAGCATAAACCAACACCCAATTCCTTCACCACTTTATTTGGGAGAACCAGTGATATGGAAGAGCGGGGTTGTGTTGGCAATAACTTGGTGTTTTAACCAGTTAAGCCATTTCTCAAGCACCCTTTTGAAGAGCATTAAGGTTAGCATGGATGAGCAGCTCACCTTCTCACAACCCTCCAGCCATGGGGATACCAGCCAGTATGCACTCCAGCCAAGGGAATATCAGGTTTATGCACTCTGTAGATGTGTAAACTATTATATAGTAAGCACAAAAGTGAATGACACTATACGTATTGAGCCGCGTTTTAAATGATCAGGTAATACTTTTTAATGTCAAATGAAATTTTAGATGCATTTAACAGAAGTGATTACTGTGCACTTCAAATATTATTTGAAACCATTAAGTGCTAGTACAGAATATCCACCATCCTTAACATACAGATGTTTTGTTGATAAAATAATTATTTTTCAGTTTTAATTAAAATATGATCGTGCTGTTTGAAGCACAACTTCATCCTTAAAAAAACAGAGCTCACCATCCCTAAACCGCTAACCTAATTTAAGCTAGAATCTCTGTCACCCAGGTGCTGACTTACCTCTTCCTCTCAGCAGTGGCCTCCCCTGACATCCAGCCCTCCATACTGTACAGCTGTTGTGAGAATGAGGATCCCTGTAATAACAATGGTTAGGTTTATTTGCCAATTCCCTCCAGCCTTGTCTAGAATTGTTACATTGTATTTCTTGTTACTAAGATGGATTTATTTATTATAATGCTCAACTCCATCTATGTGCCATAAATCAGTATTTTTCAAATTTACTACTGCCCATAATATGAAGAACATTCAACCAGAAAAAAATTGTCCTAAGAACATTTGATGTTGCTCCATTTTCACAACTTCTGGTTCATTTGCACAGAATGAATGCACATACAGTTCACTGGACAAATATCCATGCACCAGTTTTATATATAGACCCCACAATATTTAAATTGTAGGAACATGACCTCATTCAAGTCTATTGTGAGTTACCTTGCAGGCGTGGGCAGTGCTGAGAAGATTTTGGTGCTGATGCTGTAAACATCACCTCAGAATGCCACTGTCAGAAAGTAGTAAGTAAGAACCTGTGTGGGTGGAGAGGTTCTATCTTAGATAAGCTATATAGGGTAGGCTTTTTTTTTTTTAAGTAAAGTTGTTTTTATGTATTTATTGTTTGTTGATTTGGTAAAGGAGTAGTGAATGTTCTCTTTAGTTAATAAGGTAAATCTCTCCTCATGTCAATCATCCAATTATATACCAAGCAAAATTCAGTTGTTTTCTTTTTCGGAATATCTATATTTTTGAAGAAAACAACTTGTTGGATAACATTACGGATGCATATTTGATATAATTCAAGGCCCAGGGTGGTTTATGTATATATTATGTATATACAATGTGCTTCCATACATTTATATTTAAACTTTTAGGCATCTTTTGTTAAAGTTTGTCTTTTAATGTCGATTAATCAAATAAGATGATTTTATGGCTGTTTTTTTCTAGTTCATGAGCATCAATGTAAAGCCCCTCTTTATCCACAATCTGGGTAACTGATCCCAGAAAGTTTTCCTATTAATATATTTACATTTTAATAAATATCACCAAATGGTAGTATGTATGTCACATATACAATAGACATACCAAACTAGGGAAAAAACTGGCTTATGCTAATCTATGGGATCTGTTCAGCTATTCACTTCAGGCTTGTATGGCTGATTCCATACATCCGTACATCGGCTTGCTTCGTGCGGCTTCACCCAGAGTGCAGAAGGAGTTCGACTCAGCTGTTCCAACATCTGGATCGGCTAAGCCGAACCTCCGGCAGGCTCCTCGCTGCTGTTTGGCCTATTCTCATAGATACCGAACAGCAGTGAGTGGCTCGGCTATTCTGCTCCGTACCTCTGTGGTACCGAGTAGAATAGAAAAACAGTTTAAAAAGTAGCAAAAAATTACATAGAAAATGATTGGGCGGAGCTAGCAGTGACAGCTAGCTCTACCCAACTGTTTTCTATTGGCCGGGCGGTTCTGTTGCTGTCAAAATAAAGAAAAAGATTTTAAAAAATCACCATAGGAATGCATGCATGCTGTCGGCCAGCTTCGGCTTTCACCTCGGCTCAGTCGGGCCGAAGCATATGCCTTCGGTTCGACTGAGCCACTCGGCCGACTTCGGGAGCTGTAGGGCTTTAGTGAATAGCCCGTATAGCAGCCCTTCGGTTCTACTGAACCGAAGGGGTCCTTGGGGCCGAAGCTAGCCAAAGGATCAGCCGAAGCTACGGCTAGATCCTTCGGCAGCTTAGTGAATAGACCCCTATATCGTTTTCGGTAACCTAGAATATGATATGACATGACAAAATATTAATATCCCCCAGAAGTCCTTTAAAATATTTAATCTTTTCAGTAAAGCTCTTTAGCTTTGAAGAACACAGGGATGCTCAAGTTACCAAAAGTGTAAATGTTTGTTCACTTTAGTAAAACACCACATTATGTGATCATACAGAATAAGTAGAATGGTAAATATCACAAATAATGTATTTGTATTGCTCTTTATTTGAAGATTCATAAACAAATCTGATTCCATTACAAATTCTGTCATTTAGTAAATGATCATTTAAGAATTATCTGGCATGGCTCAATGGTGTGACTTGGAACCTTTTCATAAGTGCTGACAAAATGTCACGTGAAATGTCATCTGGCGATATAACCATCTTCCTCCACCCTACAGTATAAATACCGACTAGTTTAATGCTGGTTCATCACATCTTGTGGCAAACTCTAAGTATTCCTCAAGAACCCACCAAACCGTCATCATCATGAAAACGGCAGTTGTCTTCCTATTGGTTGCTTTAAGCTGTTGCTTTGGTAAGATTCAGCTAAAATATTTTCTTTAAAATACCTTTCAAAAGCTATATTAATTTAATCTTAACACAAATACCAAATTTCAGATTTGATTTTAGAAAATATGTCATTTTTGTTCACTTTACCCTCTAACAATTACTGTATGCTCTAGTTTTAAACTAGTGGATTGTTAGATTGTATGTGTTTTTTTATGATCTTTATAACATATTATATTTACATTGCTCTTTGTGTAAAATAATATGTTTGGTTGGTTTATTCCCCCTAAATTATACAGGTCTTCTTGTTATGGTTGACCTACTCCTGAACTTCCAATTTGTATTGAATACAATAACTTTCAAGCAAAGAGTCATTACAAACTAGTCATTTACTGCTATATTTGCTTAGATATGTCACATTCGTGTAAAAAGTCTTACCAGCCAAAACTGTAGGGAGCCTCCAGGCAATGCTGGTGACTAATGTGTTGTCCTCTGGTTGCCTTTCGTGAGCACATCTGCCACAGTCCTGGTTCTGTTTAAGTGCACTACACTGCATGCCCCATGCTGGGGGACATAAGGCAAGGCATTAACCTCAAGAGCAACATTTGGTGTAAGATTCTTCACTAGCTCTTTATTAAGAAATATCCTGGTTAGTTGGTGTATAATGCTTTGATACAGCATTATCAAACAGTTCACGACAGTAGGGAACAAAACCACCAAAGGACCCATTTGCAATTTTTGGGCCCCTAATTCAACTATTGTCTAAGTATAAACTCTCTCATTGGGAAGGATAGATAGATGGATAGACAGTTAGATAGATAGATAGATAGATAGATAGATAGATAGATAGATAGATAGATAGATATATAGATAGATAGATAGATAGATAATTAGATAGATAGATAGAGCAAATGGTGGACACATTCTGCAAATTTCAGCATCCATTAGGTGGGGATTGAAGGAGCTGCTCACTACCCTATACTATCTAGATATTACAAACCAAACGTGATTCCCACTTCTCGCCTGTACTAGACTTGATGAGCTACCAGATTTAATTCTAGTATATCAGCTCCTAAGTTTCAGAAGGCTCTTGTACAGCTGTTCAGTCTTCACAAATGGTATGTCTGAAAAAAATAAAAATCCATAATAGCAATGTTCATCTAGTCTGTTGGTGTAAACTCTAATCGACATGATACATAAGGCCTTGTAAACCCGGCAATCAAACATACAAAAATGTTGTTTGGAGTTTTGAGGAGCAAAAATAAATGTTCACCTATGACAGTTTAACTGTTAAATGAAAGCTGAAGGATTTGAATGAATGAATGTTTTCTAGTGCAAGTCTATTTGAAAACATAGATTCATGAGAGGGGAGACATTTTCCTCAAGTGGTATATTGCTTTTCAGCCAAATATATTTACAGGCAAACAGCATACCATAGACAGTACATGTCTATAATTTAGCTTAAAGCCCAAAATTTCCTTTTCAATTATGTAAATACATTTAGGGTGCAAGTGTGTAAAGATTTTGTATATAAAGCAGCTTTAGATCCCCTAAATTAAACTGCCCCAATCAGTAGTCTGCAGAGCAGGAAAGAGGTGCTCTGTGCAAGAGCAGATTTCTCGCTGCAAAGATATAACACAATTGCAGAGCTCTAGGGAAGATTCAGAGGAAAGTCCACTGCTTTCACACAAAGTGCAGGAGTTCTTCTTTGAAGACTACTGTTGAGGGACAGGCTGGTTTAGTAAGACTTTGCAAACTAATTTCTTTAATACGTCATGAATGGATTTACATAAACAAATAGGAAGGTTCGAATGGGCTTTACATTAACAACAGCTTTAAAATAGAAATGTAAAATAATAGTGATAATAATATCAATGACATTGACATTATCATTATCCTCATCATCGTGTATCTGTGTTGCAGACATCCCTGCTGCCTCTAGAACCCATGGAAAACCAATGCACCCTGCTCCAGGTCCTATTTCAAAAGATTGCATATTAAGACTAATACAGGTATGTCAGACTAAGTTTATAACAGAGATGGCTTGATGAAAGATTTCTGATTGTTTTCTGCTTGGTGCTGACTGGGATAAAAATGATTATTTCTTTAACCTCTTGCCGTCCGGCCGTAGTAAAAAAACGGACGGACGGCACTGCTACATCTGCGGGTTGCCGTCTCCAGACGGCAATTTTTTTCTGCTCGCGCGCGCCCCCTAGCGGGCACGCACGGGCAGAAAAGACCCG
>NW_017306375.1:2373589-2374741 GCF_000935625.1 Nanorana parkeri
TTTAAGTGCACTACACTGCATGCCCCATGCTGGGGGACATAAGGCAAGGCATTAACCTCAAGAGCAACATTTGGTGTAAGATTCTTCACTAGCTCTTTATTAAGAAATATCCTGGTTAGTTGGTGTATAATGCTTTGATACAGCATTATCAAACAGTTCACGACAGTAGGGAACAAAACCACCAAAGGACCCATTTGCAATTTTTGGGCCCCTAATTCAACTATTGTCTAAGTATAAACTCTCTCATTGGGAAGGATAGATAGATGGATAGACAGTTAGATAGATAGATAGATAGATAGATAGATAGATAGATAGATAGATAGATAGATAGATAATTAGATAGATAGATAGAGAAAATGGTGGACACATTCTGCAAATTTCAGCATCCATTAGGTGGGGATTGAAGGAGCTGCTCACTACCCTATACTCTCTAGATATTACAAACCAAACGTGATTCCCACTTCTCGCCTGTACTAGACTTGATGAGCTACCAGATTTAATTCTAGTATATCAGCTCCTAAGTTTCAGAAGGCTCTTGTACAGCTGTTCAGTCTTCACAAATGGTATGTCTGAAAAAAATAAAAATCCATAATAGCAATGTTCATCTAGTCTGTTGGTGTAAACTCTAATCGACATGATACATAAGGCCTTGTAAACCCGGCAATCAAACATACAAAAATGTTGTTTGGAGTTTTGAGGAGCAAAAATAAATGTTCAGCTATGACAGTTTAACTGTTAAATGAAAGCTGAAGGATTTGAATGAATGAATGTTTTCTAGTGCAAGTCTATTTGAAAACATAGATTCATGAGAGGGGAGACATTTTCCTCAAGTGGTATATTGCTTTTCAGCCAAATATATTTACAGGCAAACAGCATACCATAGACAGTACATGTCTATAATTTAGCTTAAAGCCCAAAATTTCCTTTTCAATTATGTAAATACATTTAGGGTGCAAGTGTGTAAAGATTTTGTATATAAAGCAGCTTTAGATCCCCTAAATTAAACTGCCCCAATCAGTAGTCTGCAGAGCAGGAAAGAGGTGCTCTGTGCAAGAGCAGATTTCTCGCTGCAAAGATATAACACAATTGCAGAGCTCTAGGGAAGATTCAGAGGAAAGTCCACTGCTTTCACACAAAGTGCAGGAGTTCTTC
>NW_017306376.1:0-10224 GCF_000935625.1 Nanorana parkeri
ATATTTCGCTATCACAACGATCGGAGTCAGAATAGTTTTCAATGCGTAGAGATGTCTTCCATAGACTTGAATCCAAAGCTCTGTTTTCTGGGATATCGCACAGCTAAATTTGCGTGATAAATAGCCTAGGTGTGAAAAATGAATCCAGATCAAACAAATATACATTGCCCAGTAAAGTATTTCTTTATATTTTTGCTACGGGTGCGGAAAGGGGGGAGGAGTCGGGTGATATAGTTGTCCGTGATGGGTAAAGGAGGGAGGAGTCCGTTAACGTCGATGTCCGTGACGTCACCGGACTCCTCCCCCTTCCATTCGTTACCTGAAGGGATCACTTGGGCCGGTGAGTCTCCTCAAGCTGTTTTGTGTTGTAATTAAACTGTTATTATGTACCTGTTTCACATTTTTAGTGCTCCCATAGTCTTGGAACAGTATTTGTGCAATAAAAAGAGATAGATAGGCATGGCGAAACTATTTATACTATGAAGGTTTTAGAATATTTTGCATGGGTAATACACAGACCTTCCATAGTAACTTTGGTACCAGTGTTAGTTAAAGTGAAACCCTTTGAAGTAAGCGTCTTCTTTTTTTGATATGGCCAGTGTAAAAAGATTGGGTTCTGGAAAAGTTTGGACTTACTTATTGTGAACTTCTGAGAAGAGTGATTTATGAACCTCTCAGCTGAACTCTTCTATAGGCTGCATGCTGGCTAGCTACAAGCAAACAGTATGAAGACAAACATTATAGTAAACCTTTAACATGACACTTCATAAAAATAATGTTATTAGAGGCAAACCCTAAATAAACAATCAATATTTTTTTAAATAAAATTCTTGTTTTCACCTTCTATAATGCTTTGTTGCTCTTCAGTGCTACTTATCTGCAGCCTTCTTCTTGTAGCTACTTCCTGTTTACATACCCATGGCTACATGACATTTTTTTACTGTGGGTTTTCTTATGGTGATGTGTTCTGTCTAAAGTGTATTAAAATAGTCTGTTGTAGTCTCGGGCTTAATTCTATGTGACAGATTTGCAATTCAGGAGGACAATGGGGAGACTTGGTAAGCATATTGTGACACTGTAACAGGAAGGTCCTGAATAGGGACCTTCATAGCAGGATAGCCATGTGATATTTTATTAGGACTACAGTTTAAAAATATTTAAGATTACTTTTAAAATTTAACCAGGGCTCTGTGGGGTCTCACCAGTGCTCTGAGGGGTCTCACCAGGCTGGTGAAATCGCACATAGCCATGGTGGGACCCCATAGAGCCCTGGTGAGACCCTACGGAGCCCTGGTGCTGGTGAGACCCTACAGAGCCCGGGTTTAACCAGGGCAGTGTGGGACCTCACCAGGGCTCTGAGGGGTCTAACCAGGCTGGTGAGACCCCCACATAGCTCTGGTGAGACCCTACAGAGCCCTGGTTAAAGCAGGGCTTGGTAGGGTCTCACCAGGGCTCTGTGGGGTTTAACCAGGACTAGTGAGACCCCACTGAACCCTACTTTAACCAGGGCTACGTCAGTGCTACAGTTTGAATTTAAAACGTATTTGTGTGAAGTGTGAAGTTAAGTCATGGATTGTGGAACCTAACTAGTGTCGGGTGATTGTATATAGTGTATACCACATTTACCACTGACTAATGCAGAGTTGCAATGCAAGCAGATCAGCTAAAAGTAGTTGGATCTGTATGTGCGTTATAATTAATCGAAATTAATCGAAATTAGTCGATTAATCGATTTAAAAAAATTTCGATTAATCAAACAGGAAAATTTTAATCATTACCAGCCCTAATTTTTGCCCATTTTTGAGAACAGCTCCAACTCTCAATGCTCACCTTCTCTGAACTTACTGTGCAGTACAAGATCACAAGGGACAACACAGTCCATCAGCTGTCCATCTACTAGCTCGCAGAAGAGAGGAGATAGGAGCAGGGGAGTGGTTTGTCTTGCTGTGCCTGTGTGGAGACACACACACACACACACAGCTTACTTGCTCCCGCAAGGGTGGCTTCATAGGACCCTATGTCATTTTTCGGTCTATTTTTTTTTCACATTTTTTTTGTCTTTGTCGGGTTATTTTTAATATCCCGCTGGTTCCGCCCCCCTGCGACGCGTACGCTCCCAATCGTCGGAACCCGCAAGACGGAAGTCGGCATCTGCCGCAGAACACAGCGCGGCTCGAGGGACAAGGTAAGTAAATGCTATGCAGCTTTCCCGAGTGTAGCTCGGGGTTACCGCTTATGGTATGGAAAAGTAACCCCGAGCTACACTCGGGAATACCGCCAGAGAGGTTAAAAGCCTTTTGCCTTTAATATCACTTTAACCTCCAGGTCCAACTATCCTAATAGATGCTCTTTGTACAATTTCACTCAGCAATTTTACCACATCACTACAAAATGTTCCAGCCCCCACTTGAAAAAAAATGCATAATATGTTGGGATGGACTACAAAGGTGAAATATTTTGTGGTGCAAAAGCCAACAACACTGACACAGAGAAAAATGCTCTAGTGGCAGAAGTTTGAGGTCCTGCAGTGGGTAATTGGTTGGCTTGCACTTGATGATGATAAATTGGGTAATTTTTAGTAGCTATGCTCATTTGTTAGGTATATAATATATACATTGTCAGAAATCACAGTCATCTTACTACAGTGAAGAACAGCATGGACATTATATCATATCTGGTTATGAGTCACAGTGCTCGTCTGCATCCTTTTGGAGAAAATATCACAAGATTATGTAATGTAATATGAAAGACCAACATGCAATATCTTTTAAAATAACTCAGATGAGTTGAAAACCAAAGTACATGTGCGGCTCAGCAGTGATTAGACAAGCTGATTTTTCTAATAGAGACAAACTTTCATAGACAGAAAATTCCTAGAAGCTTCAGGCAGAAGTTGCCAATGCTTCCTCTACGTTCCAATAGTGTGTTATATGAAAGAGTCATTCATTTTGCTACAAGGCAACTCTACTGGCAAAAAGCTAAGGCCTAGTTCACACCTAGGCAGCACCGTTTATGCGCATTTGTACTCACGTTTTCAGTGTGTGGTTAATTGCACGTTTATGCGCTTAGTGCACATTTTGATGCACGTTTGTACACGCGTACATAAATTCACACATTTTGACTGGCAGCTCATGAAACATTGCAGGCAATGGAAGAAGGCGCGAAAACGCTCACCTAAATACGCAACATGTTTCTGCCACACGTTTTTGGGCGTTTCCATTAAAATCTATGGGGCAAAAAAGTGCTCAAACTGCCCAAGGAAGCTCATGTACCTTTGTGGGCGTTTGGCATTTTCCTGTTGGCGTTTTTCTGCTCAGGTGTGAACAAGGGCCATTGAAAATCACAGGATTTCTTGTGTTGGGCATTTAAAAGCGCTTTTCCCACTGCTCAAAAACGCCTAGGTGGGAACCAGGCTTTACTATTCAGCCTCTGCACTTTCCTATGAACCTTTTCGAAAGTCCTTCTTGCAGCGATTTTCTTGTTTAGAGAAAGGAATCAGAGTGTATCATTATTTAGATAATAATCTTCTCCTCGCCTCAGACAAAGAGTTTCTCCTTTTTCCAAAGACTCTGGACAATATATAAATATCTAGGAAGCTTTGTGTAGAGACATTACCTTTTGCGAGGTGCCTACAATGTATTTAGTGATGTGCCAGGGCTGTAGACATCCTGGCTGGATTTGTAGCAGCAAGTACATGGTCAATCCCAGGTGTCTAGCCTTGCCTGTACCCCCCTGGGCAGAGTGAGACTCTGTCACATTGTGGGACAGCCAATGGGTGACACTGTGTCATGGTACCAGGGGGCTTACCTCACCTCGGCGTGGCCATGTGCGGCGGGGGGCAGGGGTTCCCCTTCCTGGCAGGACCCCTGGCACCGGGACTGTGGGTGCACATGCGAGCAATGCGCGACGATTGCGCGGTGGACAGGATGCCCACGCAGGCACGGGGACGTGCGCATAGTGCGTCTGCGCCCATTACTGGTGTCAGGTGTGATCCTTGCTGGGGGAGGTTCCCAGCACACACCCTCTGCCTCTCTCTCGCCATTGGCTCCTGATGGAGAGGCTACCTGGTTGCCTCGGTAGCCGGGGAGTGGTCTCATTCCTCCACTGGGTATAAAAGCCCAGTCTGAGCCCTGGCTCATTGCTGAGTTATTCTATCCCTATGGTGCAATCTCCCAGCTCCCTGTGCCTTGAACCTGTCTTTATTCCTGAACCTCTGCTTGGACTCCTGATTACCGAACCTTTGACTTACCCTTCCGTTACTGAAACTAGCTGCCTGCCTCGACCCGGATTGAACCTGACTATTCTTCTTGGATTTCCCCTGTGTACCTCGACCTCGCCCCTGCCAAGGGCTTCCACTCACGGCCCAGCCGTACCCCCCTGACACACTGTAATGTGTGTACAGTGCAGCAGCCAGTTACTGGGCTTCTTGCAGCCAGTGGGGCCTGCTGACAGAGTGTACATATATGGGTGGGAGCTGCCATGTGCTCTCTCTTGCCTGGACCAGCCATTGATTAAGGTTGGGTCCTGTTCAGCATGCCCCCCAGGCTAGGCCGAGGCCTGGGGGTGTTCATTGGCTGAGTTGGGGAAAGAGGTTTCCTTGGAGGCTTCCAACATGGAGGAGGCCTGAGAGATGGAAAGAATCGGGACCAGTGCAGGCTCTTGAAGTGCCTTGGATGTATGTGGACTTCAGAGCGGGGTCAGTGTTCTTTCTTGGATTGTGGATATGTACTCTCTTGATACAAGATCCGGTGAGTCTGGAGCTAAGGATGGTCACCCCTGGACACCTAGACCCTATACCCTTTCTCCCTAATCAGAAGTTCAATAAAATGTTCAACTAGCTTTATACAACTGAAGTGGACAACAATTTATGGGCACAAGAAGAGGGTGGGTAGTGCTAATGGGTGCAGCTGGAAATCAACCCCTGGACTGACTAGATATGGACCTGATACAATCAGCGGCTCCTAGGGGGGTGAGCGCTACACTTTCAAGAATCAGGCATAAGAATTTGACGAAAATTCAATGTGTAGCCTCATCCAACATTTAACCAGCTTCTCCTCAAGTTCAAGAGGTCTTAACTTTCCTCCAATCCAGTCTTCACAGAGGTCTCATTACTAGTTATCTTTTTTTTTTTAAACGGCCGGCCGGGAGCTCTCTAGAACTGAGCGGGCGTCTTTAGACGTCCTGCCCGATATTTAAAAACAGGCAGCAATGTACACATAAAAAAGAATAAAACAAATTCTTTTTTTGTAAAGTCCCCACCCATACATACACGCATGCAAACATGCATCGGGGGCGCATATGTGCAAGAAACAAATGTGTACGATAGTGTAGCCATCTGGACCAGAGTAAAAAAAAATGATCTTCACCAATCTCTCTATATTGATATGTAATGCATTCATACATTACAGTTTTATCCAACTCAGAAATCTATTCGGATACTGAGGTAGGGATGGTGGATATCCATTTCCTTGCCGCCAGGCTCCTATCGGTAAATAAGGCTCTTTATAGTGCCAATTTGAGGTACAAATCCCTCCAAGGGATATCAAACATTGCAAGTATACAGACTCTAGGTGTGTTATCTAACAATATACCGAAAACAGAATGAATAACCCTAAGCACCGCATCCCAATATCGGACCAATATAGGACATCTCCACAGTAAATGTATCAGGGATCCTTGGTAAAAACTGCATTTTGGACAAGAAGAGTCAGTCCTAACACCTATTTTGAACAGGAACTCCAGAGTACGATGGGTCCTGTGCAAAATAAATAGTTGGGTAAGTCTATGAGACGTAGACAAAGAAAGTGAGAGAACAGCCCTCACAGCACCCAGCCAGTCGCCATCTGGGCCTAGATCGTTGTCCCACTTACTCCTGTCACTCAAAGGAGATTGTAGGGTCAAGTTGGTTAATAAGCAGGTATATACCGTATTTGCCGGCGTATAAGGCGACTGGGTGTACAAGACGACCCCCTAATTTTCCACCTAAACCATAGGTTTTGGGCTATACTCGTCATATAAGACTACCCCACTTCCGAGGCAACACCATTTAAAAACATAATGGATGGATGTGCGGTAATACTGTATGTACGGTAGCTTCAGCTACATACAGTATACCGCGCTGAGCCAATCATGGAGAGCAATGTATTCTATTAATGAATACAAAGCTTGCTTGTATTGGCAGAGGTTGTGTACATGGCTCGCCGTGATTGGCTCACCTACTGTATGTAGCCGAAGCTACCGTACATACAGTATTACCGCACATCCAGCGGGCTGACAGATTAGGAATACCCTTAGTATTACAGGCAGCAATAAGGGTGTCCAGGACCGGTGTTGGATTGAAATGTGGAGAGGCGTTACCAAATTGGGTCGTCAGAGCATGTGTAAGTTGTAAATATTGATAAAAGGCAGTTCGAGGCAATCCACATTCGGACTGCAGTTGCTGAAAGGACATTACTAGTTTTCCTAAGCTTCAAGATTCAGACTACGGGTCCTCAAATAACCTAGTCATTTTTTTTTAAGAGTAGCTCTTCATCTCAGACACCTAAGAAAGCCTTCACTCTGAAAGTGGGATATACCTTTAGTGTTAGACTATTTAGTAGGGTCTTCATTTGAGTTTTTACAGTCATGCAGCTTGTGGAATCTTTATTTTAGTCACATAACATCGGCATAAAGACTTTCTGAATTAAAGGTCCTGAGCTGCAAACAATTGTTGTTGGTTTTTTTTCCCCAGACAGAGTGGCCCTTGTTCCAGTGTTCAACTTCCTTACCGTGGTGCCATCCAGCTTTCAGCATCTACCTCTTGGGACCAAAAGACCTTCTTCACCCCCTGGATTTTGGGAGCTTACGTTGAAGCAATTTCACACTTCATACAATCAGATCATGATTTTTAGGACAATCTATTAGCACAATTCCATAATGCATCATGATCAAGCTCCTATCCAGACCCACAAGGCAAGGGATTCATGGTACCTATACTAGAGGAGATGGCAGTGCACCTTGGGAATCTAGGGCAACTGACATCACATGTGCCCATACCTTTTCCAGATCAGTTTATCATCAAGTAGTGAAGAATTGATAGGAATGTTGGCACTGGAGCATCATCCTTCAAAATCAAGTCAGCAGTGGCGGTTATCATATTCTGTCTTCACTGGTTCCAGTCCATTCCTGGGGGGTTTGTAGGCTTGGGAGATTTCCAGTGGCTTATGACAGTCTATAATGTTAAATGCAGTCCAATGGGCACATGAGATTCACTAAGCACAGATGTCTCCCAGCAAAGAGACTTATTATGGCTATGCACTGTGGTTGATTTACCAAGGAAGTAAAGACTGTTCACTAAGCAAAATTAATGTTCACTGAAATTTGTGAATAAGGTAAAGCCACGTTCACCTTTAATACCCATTCATGTGCAAAGAAGAAAACTTTCTTTCTTTAAAATGATTGGATAATTGGAGTGACCACAGCTTCCGCCTATTCATTAAAACCAGTGAACATTCACTTTTCCAAGTGAACAGTCTGCACTTCTTTCGTATATCAGCCGCACAGTGTCATTATAAAAAATCTAGGAAGGTCATTGTGAAGTCTCATTTGGGGGTCAGGTGGCATTTAGTGATCCAGCCATTGAAGCAAACCTCACTACATGGAGCAGCAACATCATCATGAGCTGTCAAAATTGGTAATAGTAAAAAAACAGCCAAACAAGACCTACCAAAAGTGATCGAAGGAAGGAAAACTGGTGAATGGTTGACAGGGCGGCCAAAGTTTATTGATGCATGTGGGAACTGGCCCATGTAGTCCAATCCAATAGAAGAGCTACTGTAGTTCAAATTGCTGTAAACGTTAATGCTAGTTCCAATAGAATGGTGTCTGAACACACAGTGCATCACAGTTTGTTGCATATGGGGCTGCATAGCTGCAGACTAGTCAGGGTGCCCATGCTGACCTGTGTCGACCACTAAAAGCGCCTACAATGGGCATATGAGAACTGGACCATGGATCATTGAAAAAAGGTAGCCTAGCCTGATTAATCATGTTTTCTTTTATGTGTGTATTGCTTACCTGGGGCATAGATGACACCAGGATGTACTATGGGAAGACGACAAGCTGGCGGAGGCAGTGTGATATTTTGGACAATGCTCTGCTGTAAAAACCTTGGGTCCTGCCATTCATGTGGATGTTACTTTGACATGTAAAACCTTCCTAAACATTGTTGCTGACCAAGTACACCCCTTCATGGGAATGGTGTTCCCTGATGGAAGTGGCCTCTTTTAGTAGTATAATCTACCCTGCCAAACTGCAAAAATGGTTCAAGAGTGGTTTTAGGAACACAACAATGAGTTCCAGGTGTTGACTTGGCATCCAAATTCACCAGATCTCAATTCAATCCAGCATCTGTGGCATGTGCTGGAAAAACAAGTCTGATCCATTGAGGTCCCACCTCACAACTTAAGGTGCCCATACACTGCTCGATTCTCGTACGAGAATCGGGCGAAATCCCGCGATCGTACGAGAATCGAGCAGTGTGAACTAAGACGTGCGACCGTTTCTACTGTTCGGTCGCACGTCTTTTGTCGAGCCAACATGCTTGAAAACCAGTCGAGAATCGTATGATTCTCGGCGGGTTTCTAGCCTGCTAGCCCGATAGCTGCGGAACGGGCCAGTGTGCGCACGCGCACACTGCCCGTTCTGCATTGCCGTCATCGGAAGCCCGCCCCTCAGCGGGGCGTGCTTCCGATGATCGCAAGTGCGATCTGCCCGTCCAAGGTGGGCAGATCGTACGGCTTTTAATGAGCATACGACCATCGCAAGACAAAAGTCTTGCGATGGTCGTAAGGTGTATGGGCACCTTTACAGAAGTTAAAGGATCTACTACTGATGGCTTGGTGCCAGATACCACAGCATGCCTTCAGATGTCTAGTGGAGTCCATGCCATGCTTGTTGGGTCACGGCATTTTCGGCAGCAAAAGGGGAACTACTCAATATTAGGCAGGTGGTAATAATATTACGACCGGTCGGTGTATACTATCTGGTGCACAATCAGTTTTTAGATTAGAGTTTTTAAATTTTAACAAAAGGTTTTTAATTGTTTACAGAAAGAGCACTATGGCTTGTCCTTTGTTCTATGTATGCTAACCATTACCTGGAGAGGGGATTCATGCAGTGGCGGAACTACTATCACCGTGATCGAGCAGCAGGTGGGGAGGACAGCGGAACCACTGTCCTCTTGTCAGTTTCAGGATGACAGCGGCTGTGTGCGTGGCCGAGCGGAGGATCGGTAAGTATCATTGATATTTACCGATCCCTCGTGTGCAGCACAAACACAGTGATTGTAAATAACTGGGGACACATAGTACTCTGTGTCCCCAGTTATGAATGAACAGGAGGTGATTTATATCACCTCCTGTTCATTCATGAATTTCTCAATGGGGAGAAGCACTCAGTACACAGGCTTTTCCCCATTGAGAATCTGCTTGATAGTAAATATCTTACCATCAGCAGTTTGTGAATGAATAGGAAGCCTCTGTACTGAGTACTCCCCATTCACTGAGTGCTGAGGCTGCAGAAAAAGACATTGAGGACTCTGTGTCCTCAATGTCTTTTTCTATTTCAAAAGGGAAATGTCAGGGGTCTGTTTAGACCCCTAATATTTCCCCGAAGCCCCCCAACAGTAAAATAATAATAAATAATAATTTAAAATGTGTAAATACATTTAAAAAAAAAGCACAAACTCCCCTCCTCCACACACACATAACATACACGTGCACCATATTGTGGTGTATGCCAGGCACATGTGCTGCACTTCGTTGTTAGAATGCATCGCAGTGCATTATTTTTTTTCTCTTGTAAAAAAACATTAATTTGACTGTGGCAGCGCATGGCAAAGCTTTGTGACGCATTGCCGTGCGTTGTGATACCTTGTGTTGCAATTAAATATACGTCTGTATCATTTTATCACAACACAAACACCAACACAGCGCAAAAACCATTTATAACATAAATCGCTTATTTACAGTTTAGCGTACCTTCATTTTTTTATAATCCCCCTTCCCTCAGCCTCTCATTGGTGTGGCAGTATTAAAGTAAAGTGTTAGGCCTCATTCAGGCGCCATTCACACTAGGGCGGCAGCGTTTCATCATGGTTTCCGCGCAATTTTTGAAAGAGCATTTTTTTTCTGTTTTTAGTCGCATTTCAGCGCTGAAATGCAATTAAAAACGCTCAAAAACATG
>NW_017306376.1:11068-24724 GCF_000935625.1 Nanorana parkeri
GGGCCCCATACAAAATGTTGCTATGGGGCCCTGAGATTTCTAGTTACGCCCCTGGATTCATGGAAAGCTCAAGGTGGATCGTCAATGAAAAACACAGTGGGGGGAATTTATCATAGGAATTGCGAGTGTTTGAATGTGCACGGAATATATTTGATGCACTTTGCACCAGATGTATGATGCTAGTGTTGTTCATAAATGAGGTTTAATAGACTCCAGGAAAGAAGACTTGTAACTCCAGGAAAAAAAAGTTTAACTGTCGCTTCTTGAAGAAGTGGTCATGGGGACTTTTTAAGTTGTAATTGTTTTGTTAGGTGATGCTCCAGTTTCAGACAGCCCAGAACAAGTGCAGATGAAAACAGGTGCAAATCAGGTGGAAAAAAATGTGCAGTTGAAAAAGTAGTGCAAGCTCTGGTCAAAACAGGTTCAAAACAGGTGCAGTTGGAAAAGTAGTGCAAACTCAGGTCAAAACAGGGGCACATGTTAAAAGACAGATTTGCACATAAAAAAATGATCTAAGAGGCTAAAACTGTCACAATTGTTTTGATAAACTCCCCTCAGTGTTCTTATGATTGGAGTGCAACTTCCCTCTCAAACGGAATCAGCACTTCTACTGGATTCCATTACTCAAAGGAGAAAGAAAGACTCTCAGGGTTATTCACAAAATGGTGAATAGTTTGGAGAAGGCAGAAGAAGTGAACAATCTAGGACAACATAGCTGATTTGGAAAAATTCTCCAATTCTTCAGATACTCACTTTCCTGTTCAGCTATGTTGTCCTAGATCAGTGGTGGCGAACCTTGGCACTCCAGCTGTTCTGGAACTACAAGTCCCATGAGGCATTGCAAGGCTCTGACAGCCACAGACATAACTCCCAGAGGCAGATGCATGTTGGGATTTGTAGTTTTGGCACAGCTGGAGTGCCAAGGTTCGCCACCACTGTCCTAGATTGTTCACTTATTCTGCCTTCTCCAAACCCTTCACCCTTTTGTGAATAACCCTGTATGTGTCACATTGTTTTCACTCTATTCACTTCAGGTGTTTTAAATTGATTGAATTTACAATATTTTGCCAAGAGTATTGGGACACCCCTACAAATCATTGGATTTGGGTGTTCCAATCACCTCCTTGGCCACAGGTGTATCAAATCAAGCACCTAGGCATGCAGACTGCTTCTACAAAGTCCATTCATTACATTTCCTTGCTACTAAATAATCCACGGTCAACTGTTAGTGGTATTATAACAAAGTGGAAGTAACTGGGAACAACAGCAACTCAGCCACGAAGTGGTAGGCCACGTAAATGACAGAGCGGGGTCAGCGCATGCCGATAGCACACTATGCGCAGAGTCACCAACTGTCTGCAGAGTCATTAACTACAGATCTCTAAACTTCCTGTGGCCTCCAGATTGGCACAACAGTGCGCAGAGAGCTTCATGGAATGGGTTTCCATGGCCGAGCAACTGCATCCAAGCCTTACATCACCAAGTGCAATGCAAAGCGTCAGATGCCGTGGTGTAAAGCACGCCGCCACTGGACTCTTGAGAAGTGGAGATGTGTTCTCTGGAGTGAAAAATCAGGCTTCTCTGTCTGGCAATCCGATGGACATGTCTGGGTTTGGCGGTTGCCAGGAGAACGGTGCTTGGGATGAATTAGAGTGCAGACTGCGAGCCATGCCTTCTCGTCCAGCATCAGTACCTGACCTCACAAATGCGCTTCTGGAAGAATGGACGCCTTCCCCGAAGACTTGAAGCTGTTATGGCGGCAAAGGGTGGGCCAACTCAATATTGAACCCTATAGACTAAGACTGGGATGCCATTAAAGTTCATGTATGTGTAAAGGCAGGCGTCCCAATATAGTGTGAGGTATATATTATTTCATTCATTAGTGTCCTGGAGTTTTAAGACACAGACGATCGGAAAGGAAAATATGAAAGATTTTCTTTTACAGGATGGGATTACTTTACATACGGCCTGGGAGTGCCAAAGTCACTTTAAATCAGATGCGTACACAACAGAGCCCTTTACAACATAATGACATACAATATAAAATATAATATACAATAAAATGACAAATAAAGTTTAAAATAGTTGTAAAAATCCTTCAGAAATTGAGCCCAGGTGAGAGCTAGACAGAAGTTTAATAATAAAGAAGTTCATCAGCATGAGAGTAAGCAAGTATATAGTAACGTTCATTTAAATCCAAAGCTTTGTTTGTTTTGGATAAAGGTAGGAATGGTCAAACGTGCTGTTATTTGATGTTTTTACTATCTGAATCCTATTGGAGAGATTTCCCTTTATGTCCTGTTCTGTATGTACAACAGGAAGTGAAAAATAAAAAAATGCTCCAAAGTGAGATTTGCAGAACAAGTGTCCCTATTGCTAGGTTTCCCCTCTATCCCTGTTCTAAGTGTTGGCATTGGGTACTAGGATGATCATAAAATGTGGACACATACAACCAAAAAAAAAAAAAAAATCTGACAGCAGTTGTATCCCTCTCCATTGTATTAATAACTAAAAGAAAAAAAGTTGTGCCATTAGATGCATTCATGCAAAAAACAGGATGGGCAGGCTAGAACCAGCATGCACATCTTATACAGTCCCTATACTGAAGGCAAAGGTTACAACCGTGTCACATGTTTGGAAGCCACCCAAATTGCACAATAGTTCTAGGACTATAGATGACTCGCCCTTACTAAGCATGGCGCATTTCTGCCTCTCCCTCATCTTACATGCATATTGCAGCGTCCTTGCCCTAACCAAACATGGCTCCCCCCCACTTCCTGTTCCCCACCACCTTATTTTCGCTTTCCTGCAGAAGCTGAGTAATAGTCAGCTGACTGGAGGCGTATCTGGGCGTGGCGATGCCTGCGAAGGGGATCTCCGTGAATTCAGCTGACTGGGGCGTGTGTGGGCGTGGCCAGCGCTGTTATCAGGACGCTCCGGGGTTGAGCGGCTATTGTGGTGATTGGCGTCTTGCAGGAGTCACTATGAAGGTGGTAGTGGCGTTGTTTTGTGCCCTCGCAGCTGGTAAGATTTAATGTTTCACATATTACAAAGCAGCGGGAGAGATGCGACAGGGCCTGATACTGCTGTGTGGTGTCCATACGGCTCACCTTGTGTTTAGCGTTAAAACTCCGAGTTTGTCCTACTTACAAGTGTAAGGAGCGCCACCCGCACATATATTTCCGCCGGCTTCTTCGCCTCTCCAGCCCAATTATTTTTTTATGTGGGCGGCGGAGGAGCTCCTGTGTATTCCTCTTTCGTTTCAGCAAGCCTTCGCTCACTTCCTGGTGTCCGGCCATTGCTGTTTATTATTGTACACAGGTTTAGATGTGATGGGCCCATTGCCCAGGGGGCGGAGTCTGCCTCTTCGGGCCCACAGAAGAATGTTTGGTGAATAGGACTCTTTTATAACGCTGGGATGGTGTGTGGGATTCGTACGATCTCATCATACATGAGTCATCACATTCCCCAGGAGTCTGCTGACAGGTGACCTCTGTTGTGTAAACAAGCTTCCTCTCCAAGAAAGGTTGTACTTTATTCCTGTTTTCACTTTGGATAAAGTACAGGAGGGTTATAACCCCTGTCACATTCTCATTTTTACTATTTCCCATTGGAGATATTTTCCTGCTTGGTAGCCACTATAGATACCAATGCGATAGAGCTACTGGGAGTTCAGTCCCCCCTCCCTCCCCTGGCTGCAGTAGAGATACTGGAAGGTCAGCCGCCACTGACCACCCACCCCCCAGCTGAAATCGAGATATTGGGACTTCAGCTGCCCCTCCTCCATGGCTGTGATCGAGATATTGGGAGTTCTACCCCCATGACTGCAATAGAGATGCTGGGAGTTCAGCTGCCCCTGACTCCCCCCCCCTCCCCTGGGCTGCAATAGAGATACTAGGAGTTCAGTGCCCCCCATGACACCCAATAACCTCATAGTCACACTTCCATGGAAGCTTATTTACATCCTTTGTGTTCTCATATTCAGCGCAGGAAGGTTGTTTGTTCATTCATAATCTGGTGGTGCGGTGGCTCTGAATACTGGCGCTGCTTGAATGGGGCCACGCAAGCTGCGTCTTCGCACATCTTTTTCTCCGAGAGGCTGGACCGGGATGGGACCTGTGATATTCCAGCCTGCTATGAGGGACATGTCGAGGGGAGAGCAGTAGAAACGCTCAGACTTCTCACGCGTGTAATGACAATGGTCAAGAGGGATGCGGTCATCACAGAACAGATGGCTCTGCAAGAAAAGACCTCCCCTGTAGCACTCCAAGGGTTAACTGCTTGCTAATGTTTACTGGTATTGTGAGAAGGACTATTGCTTGCTTGAGTCTGGTTGGCTCCAAGATGGTGCTGACACCTAGAGATACTAGTTCAGGCCCCCCGCAATAGAGATGCTAGTAGTTCAGGTGCGCCCTCCCCTGCCACTCAACCCCCCCCTCCCAATCTGCATATTAGTAGTTCAGAAACTAGTAGCTTGCCTGTGTTTTAATACAAGGAAAGGTCTAGTGCTTGTACGTCCTGTGCTCGGCTTATTCAAGTACTAATGTAGAGAGGTACAAGTGCTCTTGTTACTAGTTGACCCTTGGATTGAAGTGAGGCTACGGGAAGCTGACACAGTACTTGGCAATGGGCCCATTGTTATCATTCATAACTCACATGATGAGACAGAAAATGCTTGTGACTTTCAGTCAGGTGTAGTGGTTTATGACTGGCTTATAGACTCAGACAGAAGTCCAGGCTTTGTAGTTGTGTTGGGATGCATCACCTGCACTGCTTACAGCATATATATGGACTATAGAACATGTGGCCCCGAAACGTTCGCTATATGTTGTCGCATGTGACAGTATTAAAGCCAAAACTTCATCACAGGAATTAACATTTTAAATGGGACATTTAGTAAAGCGACCTCCATAATTTCTCATGAGTCCCTTTTTTTTTTAATTGTTGGGACACCTGCTATGCATATTCAAGGTGAATGACTTGCCAGGCGGACATGAAGGATCTGTACTAGCAACCCTGGAGCTTGTTCTTTGATGGCAGGTAATACATGGCAGTTGCTGTAGTCTTCTAATCCTGACTGATTCCTTTTAGGCTAGGGCTACACTAGTGGTTACATTTTCAGTCCACTGAAGTCTTTACACCCAATAACAGGACTGTCAACAAGCAGTTACATCTTTCAATATTGAAACTGACTGCATGTAAATGGGGAAAACCCATAAATGTTTCTATTAAACACCATTTGCATTTATAGCAGTATGGAACAGATGTTACTATTGTGACATCTGTGTTTGTTCAGTTTATGTCTCCATTGCAATATGGAATAAAAAAACTAAACTTACCGGATCCATGTTGGGTCTTTGGGAAGTTGGATGTGAGCAGACGTGTCTGTTGACATCAGATTACCACCCATCCATATCATTCAGGTCTACCTCTGTTATCATTTAGGCTGGGTTCACACCTAGGCGTATTGAATATGCGTGTTTCGCGTTGCACGTTTTTACCGCGATTTGCGTTAAAAAAACCAAACGCCCGTTTCCGAGGGCTACTTGGATGTATCACAATGGAAACGCGAGACCAAAACGCCCCAAAGAAGTGCATGTACTTCTTTGGGCGTAGGCCGTTTTGTATCGCGTTCGGACGAGCGGAAATACGGCAAGGTGTGAACCAGACCCATTGAATACAATGGGATTTAGATGTTTGAGCGTTCGTCGAGCGCGCTACAAAGCGTTCAGGTGTGAACCAGTCCTTAGACTTAGAACTCGGAGGTACTCTATGTAAGCACACGTATCCAATGTTTTATCTCTCTCCACATAAACTGAGTTTCTGATCCGGTCCACCTGGAACAGTCATGAGGTCCTGACCACAACATTGCTTGAAAGGTGCCTTTGACCAGTCTCCAGAATAACTGACAAAGAATAACATTTGGCCTTTTCAGTGTATGATGCTAGTAATTGCCCATTGACAAGGCGTATGGGATGGTGTTCTAATTGGCATACAGGAAATACTTTTTCATGAATTGTCCACCTAACCAAAGCCAACGGAAAGAAGAACTTTTCAAAAGAATGTCGCTTTAGCCCGTTCTACAATGTAAGACTATTGCAGTAAAATGTGGATTCCCGGCTGGTTTATTTCCTTGTTTGCTTCCAGCATTATGTGTGTATTATTGTTAAATCACGTGTTGCTGCACAAACATTGACCTGTAAAATGCACGTAGTGTAGTTGCTAGCATAGTTTTAATTTCTCAGTGTTCCTGACAAAGTATAATTAAAGGCAAACCTTTAAGGGCTTGTTCACACCAAATGCAGACCAGATCTGCATGAGTTTCCGCGCACAGTGCAGTGTGTTTTGACGCGTTGCAGGCTGTTTTTGAACGGTGCTCGGGAGACAAATGCCGAACGGGCCGGTGTGTGCACGCACACACTGCCCGTTTAACATTGCGGTCATCGCAAGCCCGCCCCTCAGGTGGGCGGGCTTTCGATGATCGCAAGTACAATCTGCCTGTCCAAGATGGGCAGATCGTACGTTTTTGTTAATTACTTTACAACCATCGCAAGAATAAGGTCCTGCGATGGTTGTAAAGTGTATGGCCACCTTAATACTTGATGTTCCGGTATCTGGTTAAATATCAAGTACAAGTACTCTATCGGCCCCGATACTGGTATTGGTGCATCTTTGGTGTAAAAGTTAGCTTAAACATGCAAGTTATGTTGGAGTAAATCTCATAGTTGTGTGCATCCAAATCTGTACACTGTTGTGCAATTTTCTGACTTGGCTCTGAAACCTTGTTTTTCACCTTTTTTTTTTTTTTTTTATATGCAAGTATTTACATACCGCAGGAACCTTCAGTTTGGTGGGATGCGGCAGTTTTTATCAGAGGCTGGTGTGGTCTACCAAACCTGGAGGTGCCTAATTATATCTGAATTATATCCAGAGAATTCCAATACTGCAGACTTTATTGAAATTCACATCAAATCCAGTATATCAAAGAATAAAAGTGTTTAAAGCAACAAATGCCATGCTCTACTGACCCTTATATACCAGCCAGATCATTGCTTCCTGCATCTGTAGGGTTGAGTTTTTTTTTTTTTTTCACACATTTAAGTGAGATACTTGTCTATTAGTTACCTCTATGAATAAGCCTTTGGGTGAAACATGTGAGCGGTTGTAGTTGGTTGGGGATGTGCAGTGCTGGCATTTGTTGCTTTATACACTTGTTCTTTAATATACTGGATTTGCTGTGAATTTCAATAGTCTGCCGTATTGGAATTCTCTGGGTAGTGTGGTCTGTTCGTATACTGCTACATTTCAAGATGGCGACACACCTATTGGAAAAGCACCTGGGGAGTCCGGGTGGTGGCTAAGTAATTGGAGCGGTGAGATTTCCTTTGGCTCTGTAAGGCTACTGTGGTTACGTTTGTTTTCGGTAGTTTTTAATCTGCCAGAACACCACAGTAGAAGAACTGTCTTCTAAATTGTTCTCCCTTTGATGGCATTCAAGTCTGATACATGTGTAATAATGGGATTCTTTTATCTCTTACAGTAACAGCAACTCCCTTGTTCGGCACTGAGCAGTGTGCCAATGGCCCAGGCGTGTGGTGTGTGAATATCCGAACTGCTAAACAGTGCAGTGCCGTTACTCACTGCCAGCAAACAGTATGGAACAAGCCAGTAATTGTAAGTTTAAGATTTGTTCAAGTAAACCTTTTCTAGTAGTAGGCTGCCATTGCTGATCTCATTCTGAAAGGCTAGTTGCTGGTTATGCTAAACCTTAGCATCAGTACTTTGTTACTGGTTAGGAAAACCAGAGTAAGTGACTGTCGGCCGCCTTTGGGCTTGTCGGGGGCATCAGTTGGACATCAGTTTGAGACGGAGACCGTTCAGAGTTCATTAACAGGGGCAGTTGACTTGTTTGCAGCAGGTTTTGCATCTTAGACTTGCATGAGAATGCAAAACCTGTTTGAAGTGAACAGAAGCCTGTCGACACGGACTCTAAAGCCTCCATTAATTAACTCCAAAAAAAAATGTTTTAACTCCTGAAGTAGGGCTACCCCTATACAGCAAGGGTTAAGTGCTTGTTTGTGTCTAGGTGTTAAAAAAAATAAAAAAATAAGCTGTACTCACTAAACCACCCAAGCCGGCTTTTTTCCTTTTAGCACCAAGACAAAAATTAGCACTTAACCCTTGCAGTGCGGGGATAGCCACACAAGGGTTAATATTTTAAACCAGAGTTCTGCTTTAAAGAAGCTCTCTTGGTCTAGTGACTGCAAGTGCACACCAATTGCAGTAATTGGCTGAGTTGTGTATGCTTAATGCTTGGGGAATGTGCAGAAAGCGTTCAAAGTTAAAAACAACTTTATTGATTTCTTCTCTTCCAAATAGACTTGGTTTGGGGATATCCTAGCAAAGTCATTTAGTATATAATGTTTAGAAGTCCTTCATTCTACAGAAGACTGTTGGCATTCTCTGCTTTGCATGGCTTTGGTCTTTATAGGTTGCTGGCAGGGTATTCCAGCCCTAAAGCCCATTAAACATTAACCAGGTTATTCACAAAAGGGTGAAGAGTTTGGAGAAGGCAGGAGAAGGGAACAATCTAGGACAACATTGCTGAATTGGAGATTTTTTCCAGTTCAGTTATGTTGTCCTAGATTGTTCCCTTCTCCTGCCTTCAAACTCTTCACCCTTTTGTGAATAACACCTGTAAATTTTGGTCACACAAGTTACTCCTAAATAGCAACCCAGGCCTGAGATCTATCCTTTTGTCAAACATAGAGGCTTTATTTCTTTTTTGCCTGTAGTGGGGGCTTCCGCTTCTTGGTGCTAGATTATATTTTGTAGCGCTTCTTGGTGCTAGATTATATTTTGTTGTATAGTTAAGTGTTGATACTGATGCAGAGCATCATACTGTAACATGTTTTATTTTTTTGTTCCAGAATTCTGCACCCTGTGACATTTGCAAGGAAGTGATTACTGTAGTGGGAAACTTCTTAAAAGATAATCTTACCCAGGTATGTATTCTATGGACATAAAATATGATTTCCAGCCTCCACAGAGTTGAATATTACTGCAATTTACCTGCTCTAGTCAACACTTTGTCTGCAGAAAACATTCTGAGGGGGTTACTGGGGAAACAATGCAGCAACATGGGCTGGTTATACCTGGTTAGAATTTCAGCTGGAATTGGCCAAAAGTTTAGTGGATGACAAGTCTATTACATAATCTAGTTTAGTCAAAGCAGCCGGATCCAAACATTTTGACTGCAACCAATCGGCTGCAGTCACTAGTCATGACAGCTGTGGGTATCAGCATAAAATAGCCATAGAGGGAGATTTCATCCATCTGTGCTCTTTAGTGTGGATGGAGGAATTCTTCTTTAGGGTTTGCCCAACTTAAGTAACCTCAAAGCCATTTTCTTCTAGTGGACAGGTTAACATACGATAAGTGGCCCATGAAGACCCCAGGCATTGCTCTAATTATATATTGAATCTGTTTTACATCTTGTATTATGAACCCAATTGACATGTCTATGATCTTCTTACAGAGTGAAATCCTAGGTCTCCTAAATAAAGGCTGTGATATTCTTCATGATCCTTCAATGGTTTCAGAGTGCAAGCAGCTGGTCTCTGACTACTACCCACTGGTCATCAACATAATTGAACAAGAACTTGTAAGTTTGTGAATGAGGATTTGTCCATGTTATGTCTGCAAATGGGAGAAAATGGATTTTAAGTTTTTATGTGGCTTTAAACACTGTCCCCATTATGGTCAGTTCTATCACCACAGTGGTTACCTTTCTATCCTAATAGTCATAGGGGCAAAAGTGAGGGAGATCTTCAAAAGTACACGGAAGACACTTTCCTGACTGAGTCAATAAAAACACAAACACAACTGGAAGAAAAACTGCCACAGCTAATTTTTTTTTTTGACAGTCCCCATTTCAGAGATCCTATACCCTTCCTGTCTTTCCAGTAAGATTCTAACCCTTTAGTGTTGCCATCTCTGTGGAAGTTCCCTTGCACATTGCTAGATGAAAATGTCAGGCCATTTGTATGAAAGTTTAAACCGGTAATGGATCCCACAATCCTCTTAAACTGAAGGAATTTTGCAAGGCAGAGCAATAAAGTGTGACCTGGAGGGCATCTGTGTAAAATGCCTAAAAGGACCCACTTCTGCTAAAGGAGAAATGTCAGCATCTGAGGTAAAGGGTGTACAACTTTCCACTGTACCCCATTACATCTATTAATATTTGAATAAATTAAGGCAAAATGTTTTTGTTTTTTTAAATATACAATGGTTTTCTGTAGGTATTGGATCCATGTTTGCCTATTCAAATGTAAAAAAAATCAACAATTTTCCATTGGGTGTTCTTACACATTTGCCATGGCTGTATGTGGGTACTTGTTTGGGCTCAGGCACTTGCAAGTTGTTCCCACCATTGGATTGGCTTGAGTTAAACAACCATTCAGTGATGGCCCCTTGGTCTCTTTATAAGGTTTGCTCTTGTACACGCTGTAAATATATATATTTCTCTATATCAGTAAAGCAATTTTACATCCATTTCCTTTGTATTCCAAGTTTGGCAGTTAATGATTTCACATCATCCTGTATTTTACATAAGAGTAATATGGCTTTTTATTTTCTTACAGAGCAACCCAAGTGTGGCTTGTTGTGCTCTTGGACTATGCAAATCTTTGCAGCAGTACTTGGCAAACCTGAAACCCGTTCAGCTTGCAACTAATGAGATTCCTGGCGTGGATTTATCGAAGCTGGTGTCCCCTTTCATGGCCAATATCCCTCTTCTTTATCCCAAAGCAGAGGATGGCGCTAAAGCCGAGGTAAAATATAAGATTTGTCCTTCACAAAGTGTCAGACTCCAAAGCACAACTATTTCTGTGCCATTTTAACATGTACAGAAAATGATGTGGTTAGTTCTAGCTTGCTGGCACAACACTCAGAAGCTGAATCTGTCAGCTCCTAGACTTTCAGTGACAGTGCTGTTGGGACCTGCTGCCTACCCCACAAAGCATGAGGTATGCCAGTAATTCAATTTGACTTTTAATACACCAGTCTCATAGCTCTTTCTTATAGCTGGGAACCAATGACAATATGCTGTTCTAGTTATTTTCTGAATAAACCATCTCTGTCTTTTTTTTTTTTTTTTAAATGTGTTTTAAAATGTCTGTAGCTATGTGCATTGCAGTAAAATATATTGTCTGACACCTAACATTTTTTACAGCTGTAGTAGGGAATTTTGAGCTGGGGTTTTATAGAAGTCATTGGGGAATAAAGTGTGACATATGAGAGGGATGTGCAGATATGTTTTCACTGCTGAATTTGTGAAGGTGTGTGCTTTGGGATTGTTCAAACCAGTCCTGTCTGTAAACTGTTCTCAGCACTATGCCCCACGGCTAAGGAACATTCTGCATTGTGGGCTCCTAGTTCTGGGATTGTGCTAACCCTGGTGCACTTTTGGCAGACTGGAAAACCTTATAATTGATATTCAAAACATTTTACATTTGTATTCCAGTCTGCATGGTTCCTAATGTTTGCATTGTTGTAACCTGGCTTTCTCCTTTCTTTAGAACAAGGATATCTGCCAGGACTGTCTTCAACTCGTAGGTGACATTCAAGACTCTCTCAAAACCAACTCTTCTTTTGCCAAAATGTTAATTGAGAATTATTTGAAGGAATGTGATGAGCTTGGCGGTGGACTTTCTGAAATGGTAAAAACATCTTTTGGATCGGTCTGAAGTACTGCTGGAAGTCCATAAATGTTACAAATGAAAGTTTAGCAGAGAATGGATAATGTAGTTTCCTCTGCTGTCACCTTTGCTAGAAAATGTCCACATGTAGCACCCCGTTCTGTGGTATGACCACACATTTGGTCCTAAAACTGTTTGAATTGCAGTAGTCTGTCCATAGCAGTCTATATAGTAGACTACTTCAATTCAAACAAAGCATTGAGTAGGGTGAGAACGGTACTGTGGTGCTGAAAGCCAAGATTATCAATTTTCTCCATGCTCTCAAAGTGTGGTCTCCATTCTCCTGTACATGGACTTTATACAGC
This sequence comes from Nanorana parkeri, assembly GCF_000935625.1. Lineage (NCBI taxonomy): Eukaryota > Metazoa > Chordata > Amphibia > Anura > Dicroglossidae > Nanorana > Nanorana parkeri. Next base: position 23,133 of record NW_017306376.1, read on the forward strand.
AAGTGGTCTCCTTTTTATACTGAACAGTAGTGTTGACCAAAACTTTACAGCTGTCTCCAGTTTTATTAATGCATCTGGGAGGAAATTCGAATTTGTATCACTCAATTTATGTCCAGCAACCTGTACATGATAATGCTTGGACTGGGAGAGGTGCTAGAAATCGAACCATGTGAACATGCTTACAGGAGGGCACAAGGATGACCAGATCACTGCAGTACACTGCTGCTCTTTAGTCACCATGCTGCCATCATTCCTGGACCTGGCTTTCTAAACTGGACAGGTCTAGAACCTTTTTATCTGCAAGAGTGCCTGCATCACAAGACTGGCTGAACAGAATTTTAAATCAAATATTTCCCAAGTAATCTTCCAGGACAGCATCAGAGAGTGTCCTCCCACCTGAAACAGGAAACGCATCACATACACCAAATAAAAGGGTGCTTACCCCTAGCATGCTTCAGTTTGTTTCCTCAGCCTAACGGGAGCATGGGAATATTTTTTTTCCCTGTATAGGCCTTCGTGCACGTGGCAGGGGCCTACTGCTCGGGTATCTCCTTAACAGGGCCAGCGGCTTGTGGGATACCTGGGCAAGATCCCTGAGGCAGTCCCCATCCTATCCTACCCTTACGGGTGAATTGGCCCTGAGGTTCCCCTCTAAGTTGCAACCATCCTCCTTTTGTGACGACTCCAGCGGAGTCTTTCCCCAGCCACCAGGTGATGGCTGCCCTCGACATGCCCATGTGCAGCGTCAGGAGGGACTCTGAACGGTCTAATGTAAGGTGGCGGGTCCGCCGGCCTCCCCAGCAGTTGTGCCAGGCCCCTGGGACTTTTGACAGGAAGCCAAACATTCCAGTCTGCTTTTGAGAGAAACTAAAGTGTATATTGGTAGCAGTAACTGATTCCATACCTGAGGCAAAATTGCATTTACATCTCATTAGAACAGTTTTTTTACTTGCATATTGTATTAAAATGAGGTTGTTTGGTGTTTTTAATGTGCCATGTAGAAACTTTACTAATTTGCTCAATGTTTCTTATTTCCAGTGCAAGACCTACATTAATCAGTATGGAGAACTGGCTCTGCAAATGATGATCCAAATGGTAAGTCAGAATGTGTAAGCTATAATGTCCATAATACAATACAAAAAACTCTTTGGGACACGCTACGATCAATATGCTGTGTTTGTACAGCCAAGAGGTTTTATTTCTTCAAATCGGAAGACCTTGTATGCTGTTGGCTAGGTCTGTGTTTACTAACCACTTCTCACCTGCAGTCTCTTTACATTTCCCAACTCGGTACTCTATGCTGGTGATCTGAGATCAGTACAGAGTACCGAGTTTTATTAATTGCATGGCTTCTGCCTCTCAATCTCCACGGTCACTGACTTCGGGTTCCCTGCTGACTACCCAAAAACAGCTTGATGTGATTGTTATGCTGGCGATGACATAAGGATTACATGCACGCTGCAGTCCTAACTGACGAAGTAGGCCTTCAGCCTGCACAGTCCTCCCTTTCTTTCAACTGCATAGTTAACCCCTTTCTCCTGTTTTAGTGTGGGATATGTTGGTACTTTGGGGGGGGGGGGGGGGGGGGGTGG